>NC_086449.1:747630116-747848555 GCF_028390025.1 Pseudophryne corroboree
TACCTACCTCTGTGTCGTCAAGTATACTATCCATCCATACCTGTGGTGCATTTAAGTTTTGCGCAGTATATATAGTAGGAGGACAGTGCATAATTTTGCTGACCACCAGTATATAATATATAGCAGTACGGTACAGTAGTCCACTGCTCTACCTACCTCTGTGTCGTCAAATATACTATCCAACCATACCTGTGGTGCATTTAAGTTTTGCGCAGTATATATAGTAGGAGGACAGTGCATAATTTTGCTGACCACCACTATATAATATATAGCAGTACGGTACAGTAGGCCATTGCTATTGATATATTACTGGCATATAATTCCACACATAAAAAAATGGAGAACAAAAATGTGGAGGGTAAAATAGGGAAAGATCAAGATCCACTTCCACCTCGTGCTGAAGCTGCTGCCACTAGTCATGGCCGAGACGATGAAATGCCATCAACTTCGTCTGCCAAGGCCGATGCCCAATGTCATAGTAGAGAGCATGTAAAATCCAAAAAACAAAAGTTCAGTAAAATGACCCAAAAAATCTAAATTAAAATCATCTGAGGAGAAGCGTAAACTTGCCAATATGCCATTTACGACACGGAGTGGCAAGGAAAGGCTGAGGCCCTCTCCTATGTTCCTCATGACTAGTGGGTCAGCTGTACATGAGGATGGAAGCACTCATCCTCTCGCTAGAAAAATGAAAAGACTTAAGCTGGCAAAAGCACAGCAAAGAACTGTGCGTTCTTCTAAATCACAAATCCCCAAAGAGAGTCCAATTGTTTCGGTTGCGATGCCTGACCTTCCCAACACTGGACGGGAAGAGGTGGCGCCTACCACCATTTGCACGCCCCCTGCAAGTGCTGGAAGGAGCACCCGCAGTCCAGTTCCTGATAGTCAAATTGAAGATGTCACTGTTGAAGTACACCAGGTTGAGGATATGGGTGTTGCTGGCGCTGAGGAGGAAATTGACACCTGTTGCCCGTGGGACGAATATGGCCATTGACATGCCTGGTCAAATTACAAAAAAAAAAAATCACCTCTTTGGTGTGGAATTATTTGAATAGAAATGCCAACAACAGGTGTCAACCCGTGTGTCGCCTTTGTCAAGCTGTAATAAGTAGGGGTAAGGACGTTAACCACCTCGGAACATCCTCCCTTATACATCACCTGGAGCACATTAATGAGAAGTCATTGACAAGTTCAAAAACTTTGGGTGACAGCGGAAGCAGTCCACTGCCAACTAAATCCCTTCCTCTTGTAACCAAGCTCCTGCAAACCACACCACCAACTCCCTCAGTGTCAATTTCCTCCTTAGACAGGAAAGCCAATAGTCCTGCAGGCCATGTCACTGTCAAGTCTGACGATTCCTCTCCTGCCTGGGATTCCTCCGCTGCATCCTCGAGTGTAATGCCTACTGCTGCTGGCGCTGCTGTTGTTGCTGCTGGGAGTCGATCGTCATCCCAGAGGGGAAGTCGGAAGACCACTTGTACTACTTCCAGTAAGCAATTGACTGTCCAACAGTCCTTTGCGAGGAAGATGAAATATCACAGCAGTCATCCTGCTGCAAAGCGGATAACTCAGGCCTTGGCAGCCTGGGCGGTGTTAAACGTGTTTCCGGTATCCACCGTTAATTCACAGTAAACTAGAGATTTGCTTGAGGTACTGTGTCCCCGGTACCAAATACCATCTAGGTTCCATTTCTCTAGGCAGGCGATACCGAGAATGTACACAGACCTCAGAAAAAGAGTCACCAGTGTCCTAAAAAATGCAGTTGTACCCAATGTCCACTTAACCACGGACATGTGGACAAGTGGAGCAGGGCAGACTAAGGACTATATGACTGTGACAGCCCACTGGGTAGATGTATTGCCTCCCACAGCAAGAACAGCAGCGGTGGCACCAGTAGCAGCATCTCGCAAATGCCAACTCGTTCCTAGGCAGGCTACGCTTTGTATCACCGCTTTCCATAAGAGGCACACAGCTGACAACCTCTTACAGAAACTGAGGAACATCATCGCAGAATGGCTTACCCCAATTGGACTCTCCTGGGGATTTGTGACATCGGACAATGCCACCAATATTGTGCGTGCATTACATGTGGGCAAATTCCAGCACGTCCCATGTTTTGCACATACATTGAATTTGGTTGTGCAGAATTATTTAAAAAACGTCAGGGGCGTGCAAGAGATGCTGTCGGTGGCCCGAAGAATTGCGGGCCACTTTCGGCATTCAGCCACCGCGTGCCGAAGACTGGAGCACCAGCAAACACTCCTGAACCTGCCCTGCCATCATCTGAAGCAAGAGGTGGTAACGAGGTGGAATTCAACCCTCTATATGCTTCAGAGGATGGAGGAGCAGCAAAAGGCCATTCAAGCCTATACAGCTACCTACGATAAAGGCAAAGGAGGGGGAATGCACCTGACTCAAGCGCAGTGGAGAATGATTTCAACGTTGTGCAAGGTTCTGAGTCAGGTCATTCCCCTCATCAGGCTTTTGCAGAAGAAGCTGGAGATTCTAGATTTAAAACCTACGTTGGATCTTTCTTTCTGGCAGACACAAGTCTGCAGAGGTTCAAAGACCTGCTGGTGAGAAAATTGTCAACAGCTCCTCCTTCACATTCTCCCGCAACTGGGGCTGCAAGGTAAAGGCTAAGAATTCCGAGCCCACCCGCTGGCAATGATGCAGGGCAGTATGGAGCGAATGCTGACATCTGGTCCGGATTGAAGGACCTGCCAACGATTACTGACATGTCGTCAACTGTCACTGCATATGATTCTGTCACTATTGAAAGAATGGTTGAGGATTATATGAGTGACCGCATCCAAGTAGGCACGTCAGACAGTCCGTACGTATACTGACAGGAAATTGAGGCAATTTGGAGGCCCTTGCACAAACTGGCTTTATTTTACCTAAGTTGCCCCCTCCAGTGTGTACTCCGAAAGAGTGTTTAGTGCAGCCGCTCACCTTGTCAGCAATCGGCGTACGAGGTTACTTCCAGAAAATGTGGAGAAGATGATGTTCATCAAAATGAATTATAATCAATTCCTCCGTGGAGACATTCACCAGCAATTGCCTCCAAAAAGTACACGGGGACCTGAGATGGTGGATTCCAGTGGGGACGAATTAATAATCTGTGAGGAGGGGGATGTACACAGTGAAAGGGGTGATGAATCGGAGGATGAGGAGGAGGTGGACATCTTGCCTCTGTAGAGCCAGTTTGTGCAAGGAGAGATTGATTGCTTCTTTTTTGGTGGGGGCCCAAACCAACCAGTCATTTCAGTCACAGTCGTGTGGCAGACCCTGTCACTGAAATGATGGGTTTGTTAAAGTGTGCATGTCCTGTTTATACAACATAAGGGTGGGTGGGAGGGCCCAAGGACAATTCCATCTTGCACCTCTTTTTTCTTTGAATTATCTTTGCATCATGTGCTGTTTGGGGACTATTTTTTTAAGTGCCATCCTGTCTGACACTGCAGTGCCACTCCTAGATGGGCCAGTTGTTTGTGTCGGCCACTTGAGTCGCTTAGCTTAACCATCCAGCGACCTTGGTGCACCTCTTTTTTTCTTTGCATCATGTGCTGTTTGGGGACTATTTTTTGAAGTGCCATCCTGTCTGACACTGCAGTGCCACTCCTAGATGGGCCAGGTGTTTGTGTCGGCCACTTGGGTCGCTTAGCTTAGTCACGCAGCTACCTCATTGCACCTCCTTTTTTTCTTTGCATCATGTGCTGTTTGGGGACTATTTTTTAAATCTGCCATCCTGTCTGACACTGCAGTGCCACTCCTAGATGGGCCAGGTGTTTGTGTCGGCCACTTGGGTCGCTTAGCTTAGTCATCCAGCGACCTCGGTGCAAATTTTAGGACTACAAATAATATTGTGAGGTGTTCAGAATAGACTGGAAATGAGTGGAAATTGTGGTTATTGAGGTTAATAATACTATGGGATCAAAATGACCCCCAAATTCTATGATTTAAACTGTTTTTGAGGGTTTTTTGTAAAAAAAAAACACCTGAATCCGAAACACACCCGAATCCGACAAAAAATGTTCAGGGAGGTTTTGCCAAAACGCGTCCGAATCCAAAACACGGCCGCGGAACCGAATCCAAAACCAAAACACAAAACCCAAAAAATGTCCGGTGCACATCACTAGTTTTTAGGCCAAAAGGTTGCACAGAGGTGGCTGGATGACTAAGCTAAGTGACACAAGTGTGCGGCACAAACATCATGGGATGTGCTGGAATTTGCCCAGATGTAATACACGCACAATATTGGTGGCACAGGAGAGCGTACCCCTAAACCACACACACACACACACACACACACACACACACACACACACAACAATATTGGACAATATTGGTGGCACAGGAGAGTGTATCCCTAAACTACATACACACACAGCAAAGCCTGTAAAATTAATATGGATGATAATAACCCTTTTATTTGGAGCTATTATAATAATATGCAGCACAGGCGAGTGTACCCCTACACCACACAGGGCAAACCCTGTAAAAAATATTTGGATGATAATAATGTAAGTAATGTATATAACCCTTTTATTTGGAGTAAATAATATACAGCACAGGACACCACCACTGGATTTATGGCAGCACAAGACACCACCACTGGACTGATGCAGCACAAGACAGCACCACTGGACTGGACTTCTACGACAGTACCCCTGGACTTATACACCAGTACCACTGGAATTATACGGCAGTATCACTGGAATTATACAGCAGTATTACTGGAATTATAAGGCAGTACCACTGGACTTATATGGCAGTGCCAGTGGACTGGATTCATATGGCAGTATCACTGGACTTATACGCCAGTACCACTGGAATTATACGGCAGTACCACTGGACATATACGGCAGAATCACTGGACTGTATTTACACACCAGTACCACTGGATTTATACGGCAGTACCAGTGGACATACAGCAGTATCACTGGACATATACGGCAGTATCACTGGATTTTTACGGCAGTACCACTGGACATATACGACAGTATCACTGGACTCGATTTATACGGCAGTACCACTGGACATATACGGCAGTATCACTGAAATTATATGGAAGTACCACTGGACATATACGGCAGTATCACTGGACTGGATTTATACGCTAGTACCACTGGATTTATACGGCATGACCACTGGACATATACGGCAGTATCACTGAAATTATATGGCAGTACCACTGGACATATACGGCAGTATCACTGGACTGGAATTATACGCCAGTACCACTGGAATTATACGCCAGTATCACTGGAATTATATGGCAGTACCACTGGACATATACGGCAGTACTACTGGACATATACGGCAGTATCACTGGACTGGATTTATACGACAGTACCACTGGATTTATACGGCAGTACCACTGGACATATATGGCAGTATCACTGGATTTATACTGCAGTACCACTGGACATATATACGGCAGAATCACTGGACTGGATTTATACACCAGTACCACTGGATTTAAACGTCAGTACCAGTGGACATATACAGCAGTATCACTGGACATATACGGCAGTATCACTGGATTTTTACGGCAGTACCGCTGGACATATACGGCAGTATAACTGGACTCAATTTATACGGCAGTACCACTGGACATATACGGCAGTACCAATGGACATATACGGCAGTATTACTGAAATGATATGGAAGTACCACTGGACATATACGGCAGTATCACTGGACTGGATTTATTTTATACGCCAGTACCACTGGATTTATACAGCAGTACCAGTGGACATACAGCAGTATCACTGGACATATACGGCAGTATCACTGGATTTTTACGGCAGTACCACTGGACATATACGGCAGTATCACTGGACTCGATTTATACGGCAGTACCACTGGACATATACGGCAGTATCACTGAAATTATATGGAAGTACCACTGGACATATACGGCAGTATCACTGGACTGGATTTATACGCCAGTACCACTGGATTTATACGACATGACCACTGGACATATACGCCAGTATCACTCAAATTATATGGCAGTACCACTGGACATATACGGCAGTAACACAGGACTGGATTTATACGCCAGTACCGCTGGAATTATACGTCAGTACCACTGGAATTATACAGCAGTATCACTGGAATTATAATGCAGTATCACTGGAATTAAATGGCAGTATCACTGAACTGGATTTATACTCCAGTACCACTGGAATTATATGGCAGTACCGCTGGACATATACGGCAGTACCACTGGACATATACGGCAGTATCACTGGACATATGCGGCAGTACCACTGGACATATACAGCAGCACAGGGACACCACCACTGGACTGATGCAGGATAACACAGCACCACTGCAATGGACTGGACTTATACAGCAGCACTGGACATATGGCAGCAAAAGACACCACCACTGTGACTGGACTGATGCAGCACAAGACACTACCACTGAACTGATGCAGGACACTGAGGACGGAGACACGTCCTTTCTCTACACTCTCCAATGCCGAGGTGAAAATGGCGGTGACACGCGGCACCTTATATGGAATCCAAACCCCGCGAGAATCCGACAGCGGGATGATGGCGTTTTGCCTCGTTCTTGTTTCCGAGTCAGGCAGGAAAACCCGAGCCTGACTCGGATCCGGGCTCGGGTAGTGAAGTTCGGGAGGTTCGGTTCTCAGGGAACCAAACCCGCTCATCTCTAGTTTTAATCATTTATATCATCGGTAGTACAAGAGAGCCACCTAGTGGAACTTCTCATTATTGTCTCCTGCTTACATATATTGCTGTTCTCCTTGGATATATTGTGCCCTTTTCAGACAGAAAATGAAATTACTGAGTGAAGCAGTTCTACCTGGTAATTTCCTGAAAAACACGGGTCCTATTTCTGTGTGAAAGGCTCATCCGGGGTTGAAATTCCCAGGACTTTGACCCAGGAATTGACCAGGGTTGGAGACCCCCCCCCCCCCCCCCACACTCTACATAATAAACAACATAATGGCCTGCACATCCAATGTAAACCATTGTGTGTAAAAGTAGCTGTGTCATTTTACAGCGGAGCATTTGTGCTGCAGGCTTGTACATTTCCACTTTCATAAATTAGCCTTTAGCCGAGAGGACCAGGTGGCTCAGAGGCCTGGTTGCACGCGATGCCGACATTTTCTCAGTTGAGTAATTATCATCCGACTGCGCATGCACCTAAATCGCACTGCATACATGTCAAAGTCCATTACCGTTGTCAAGATTCATTTGCAAAGTGATTGACAGAAAGGGAGGTAACTAGGATAGGCGGCAAAACCACATATATTCCTATCCATTTTCAGGGTGTGTCACCGCCTTCTCTGCTATGCTGTACGCTTCATGGATGGCTCCAGTATCTTACTGTCATGCTGCAAGACCTCAGGGCTACCCTGAAGGCCAATTATAGAAGGATCTGTGAGCGCGCTGTATCTTTGAACGCAGTTGCTGAGTTTAGCAAAGCCGTCGATGGGCGTCTCCATGCAAATCCTGCCGGCTGAGACATTTTCTGACAGTATCTGCGTATGCACCTGTGAATGCATGAGGACGGGCAGTACGGATGGTGTAATGGTTAGCATTACTGTCTCACAGCACTGAGGTCATGGGTTCAATTCCCACCATGGCCCTAACTGTGTGGCGTTTGTATATTCTCCCCGTACTTGTGTGGGTTTCCTCCGGGTACTCCGGTTTCCTCCCACAATCCAAATATATACTGGTAGGTTAATTGGCTTCTAACAAAATTAACCCTAGTGTGAATACACAGGGCCGGTTCCAGCGCTTTTTGCGCCCCCGGGTGGGAAATAGGGGACGTGGCTGCGTGCAGGGGGCGTAGCGTCTAGTTCCCTTCGTGGAGAGGACCTTTGCTGTGCAGTGCGCGATGATGTCATTGCGCACCGCACAGTAAAGGTCCTCTCCATGAAGGGAAACTAGATGCTACGCGTCTAGTTCCCTTCACAGCGGGCAGCTGGGGGCAGTAGCGGAGGGCAGCTGGGGCAGTAGCGGATCTTGCCATGGTGCGGAGCCCTCCGGAGGGCGCCGGCGCCCTCCGGAAGGCGGCGCCCCGGACAAAAGTCCTGCTTGCCCGTGGCAAGATCTGCTGCTGTGAATACAGTATGTGTGCGTGTACATGTGGTAGGGAATATAGGCCCTCATTCCGAGTTGTTCGCTCGCAAGCTGCTTTTAGCAGCATTGCACACGCTAAGCCGTCGCCTACTGGGAGTGTATCTTAGCTTAGCAAAATTGCGAACGAAAGATTCTCTAAATTGCGATTAGAAATTTCTTTGCAGTTTCTGAGTAGCTTGAGACTTACTCTGCCACTGCGATCAGTTCAGTCAGTTTCGTTCCTGGTTTGACGTCACAAACACACCCAGCGTTCGCCCAGACACTCCCCCGTTTCTCCAGCCACTCCCGCGCTTTTCCCAGAAACGGCAGCGTTTTTTCACACACTCCTATAAAACGGCCAGTTTCCGCCCAGAAACACCAACTTCCTGTCAATCACATTACGATCACCAGAACGAAGAAAAAACCTCGTAATGCCGTGAGTAAAATACCAAACTTCTTAGCAGATTTACTTGGCGCAGTCGCAGTGCGAACATTGCGCATGCGCAATTAGCGGAAAATCGCTGCGATGCAAAGAAAATTACAGAGCGTACAACTCGGAATGAGGGCCATAGAATGTAAACTACACAGGGACAGGGACTGATGTGAATGGCCAAATATTCTCTGTAAAGCGTTGCGGAATATGTGTGCGCTTTATAAATAACTGGTAATAAAATAATAATAATAATAATAATAATAATAATAATAAATAAATTAGCACACCCTTTGCCCATAGACTATACAGAGCTAAAATGGGATATCTTCAGCCCAGGCACCCTGTGAAATTTTCTCCTGTATGTGCTAAAACACACTACCCGGCATTTGCCGGCCGGGAAAAAGCCGGACGGCTTTTTCCCGTGCCGGCATTGTAGTTAACAGTGTGAGGGCTAGGGTCCCTTCACACTGCACGGCCCCGGCCCGGCTGCCGGGTTGCAGCCGGGTCTCACCACTGGAAGGTCCGGCGGCCGGGCGGCCGCCGGGCCGTCTTTGCAGCCAGTGAACCGTGTGTGTGAAGGGGAGCTTTCACACACAACGGTTTTTTCGGAAGCCGTGTCTGATGCTGCGCATGCGCACAGCATCACACACGGCTCAAAGCCGTCCTGTGTGAGCGACTCTGCCGGTTTCTCCCGGATGGCAAAAAGCCGGACAAAGTTTGTCCGGCTTTTTGCCATCCGGGAGAAACCGGCCAGTGTGTTACAGCCCTAAGGGCTGTAACACACTGGCCGGTTTCTCCCGGATGGCAAAAAGCCGGACAAACTTTGTCCGGCTTTTTGCCATCCGGGAGAAACCGGCAGAGTCTGTTCACACAGGACGGCTTTGAGCCGTGTGTGATGCTGTGCGCATGCGCAGCATCAGACACGGCTTGGAAAAAAACCGTTGTGTGTGAAAGCTCCCCTTCACACACACGGTTCACTGGCTGCAAAGACGGCCTGGCGCCCGCCCGGCAGCCGGACCTTCCAGTGGTGAGACCCGGCTGCAACCCGGCAGCCGGGCCGGGGCCGTGCAGTGTGAAGGGACCCTAGCCCTCACACTGTTAACTACAATGCCGGCACGGGAAAAAGCCGTCCGGCTTTTTCCCGGCCGGCAAAAGCCGGATAGTGTGTTTTAGCCCTAATATGTCACTTTAATTAGATAATAAAAAACAGCTGTAGTGAATCAAAGCAGAGATACGTTCCTAGCATTTAGTGGGATATGTATCATAGAGAGACAAAGTGGAGAGGGATAAGGTACCAGCCATTCAGCTCCTAACTGCTATGTTACAGGCTGTTTCAAAAATGACAGGAGCTGATTGGTTGGTGGTTTATCTCTCTCCACTTTATTTCTCTCCAGGCTTTAATACATGTCCCCCTTAAATTTTTAAACAATGAATACTGCAAAACAATTTGTGCCATATGGTGATTACAAAAATGAACGAACAGAAAAGCTTTGACACAGGTGAAATTTTAATTATAAAACGTTCTAGAATCAGCAGAATATCAGATGAGCATCTGCTTATCACTTATTCTCCCAAAGTCAGGAATACATAATGCTCATACAATGTCAGTGTAAAGCAGCTGACCGATTACACATAATCACTGTTCCGCTAATTACAATTTGTTTTTACACCCAAATAATGAGGACTTCATTGTGCCAGCTGCCAAATCACACAAGCTCTGAGGAAGAAAGAAATAAAGTTTGTTCATATTAAATGTTCTTTTTCTTCAGTCTGATTACACGCATAGACGTGGTAATAATACAAGTACAGGACAATAGATATTATTGTCCATCTGTAAGGGTCCACAGAGTTCTGTAACATTACATGGACACTAAACAATTCTGCATCATAAAAAGGGGTATTTGAGGTAGACAAAACAAATGTTGACATGAAAATGGGGTAAGGAGGGTCCTGAGAGCTTATATTTTAATAGGAAAAGGACACAGATGAGACAAGCAGTGGTGCAGAGAGAGGGGGGGGGGAGGGTACAAATTACCTGGGCCCAGGTCTGAGGGAGGGGCCCAGTGGGGGCCTGGGTCCCCCCCACCCCCTTACCTGGAAGCAGCAGCTGTAGTTTTTCTTCTCAGCCCAGCCCATGCTGCTGTGTGCCGGGCTGCAGTGTGGCCAAGGAAGTGCTTATAATTAAAATAATAAATATGTATTTTTTTCTAAGGGTGCATGGCCACGCCCCTAGAATAGTACCTATGCCCAGCCACGCTCTCTACTGCCCTGGCTGGGAGGCATGCCATGCTCCTGTGAGCGGGGTGTATCATGTGCTAAACATGCCCTAAAAGAGGTGTGGCCATGCCGCCAGCATGCTATGGTCCCACCCCCTCCAAAGGGGGAGCTGGGGCCCAGAAAGTTGTTGTACCGGGGCCCAGAATTTTTCTTGGCAGCCCTGGAGACAAGCGGAGCAAGTGTGGCTAAACTGGACAGTTGTGGTGGGGTATTAGTATAAGTGGAAGCAGTATAGGTATGAGGAGATATTAGTGTGGGTAGTAACCCCCCGGGAGTACGGTAGGTGTTAGGGGGCATTAGTGTGGGCAATATAGGTAGGAATAAGTTAAAGTATTGTGTTAAAGTGCGTTCATGTGGGGACAAGATAGGTGTGAGGGTGTATTGGTGTGAGTAGCATCGGTGAGGTATGGTAGGTGTGAGGGAGCATTAGTGTAAGTAGTATAGATGAAGTGGGTTACAAGTGTATTAGTGTGCGCAGTATAGGTATTATAGGAGCAAGGTAGGTGTGAGGGTGCATTAGTGTGAGAAATATAGGTAGTGGTAAGGAAGGTGTGAGGGTGCATTATTGTGAGCGATATAGGTAGTGATATGGTAGGTGTGAGTGTGCATTAGAAATAAAAAAATTTCACACCATAAAGAAATTGCGCTACCAAGCTGCAGGTCAATGGACACTCAGAAGTGGGATGTTACCCTCATCCCCAGAAAGAACACTTAAAGCTACCAAGATTTCTGGGTGTCCTCTTTCCTGCGCTCCCCTTAATTTGAGAAAAACAAACAGAGAGGGGGAATCTCTACTTATCTTAAACCAGATGTTTCTCTTTCAGTTTTCCACCTTCTTCATACCCCCATATACTGTCAAACGAGGCGTATGTTTTTTCAGAAGTGGTGCATGCAAAAGAGAAATCGGGAAAAGTACTCTAGTGTATTAACTTTTTAACAGTTAAACAGCATCACTTCCAAAATATGGAATCTAGTGACAAGAAATATTTATAATAAAATATCTGTTTAATAGTCCAAAAAAAATCAGGTGATAAAATCCAATAGTAAAATCTTCATCACATGGAAAAAATAGTTTCACATCCAAACAGTGTATGAGGGTGGCTTCCTACCAGATTCTGGATTTCTGAAGTGCACCAAATTTATGGCTGTACAGATGTTTTCAATGTCCCCGGGAACGGTCAGCTCCAAGCAATGGGCACCTCGTCCTCTCCTCGTCTAGGTGATCAGCCACCAGTTGTAATAGATCATCCAACGCGTTTCGATCAATCCGTTGATTTTTTTCATGGACATGCCTTGAAAAAGATCAACGGATTGATCGAAACGCGTTGGTTGATCTATTAAACAGATATTTTATTATAAATATTTCTTGTCACTAGATTCCATATTTTGGAAGTGATGCTGTTTAACTGTTAAAAAGTTAATACACTAGAGTACTTTTCCCGATTTCTCTTTTGCATGCACCACTTCTGAAAAAACATACGCCTCGTTTGGCAGTATATGGGGGTATGAAGAAGGTGGAAAACTGAAAGAGAAACATCTGGTTTAAGATAAGTAGAGATTCCCCCTCTCTGTTTGTTTTTCTCAAATTAAGGGGAGCGCAGGAGAGAGGACACCCAGAAATCTTGGTAGCTTTAAGTGAGTGTGCATTAGTATGGGCGATATAGGTAGTGGTAAGGTTGGTGTGAGTGTGCATTAGTGTGAGAAATATAGGTTGGTGCAAGGTAGGTGTAAGGGTGCATTAATGTGAGTACTATAGGTGGGGGCAGGTTAGGTGTGAGGGTGCATTAGTGTGGGTAGTATAGGTACAAGTAAGGTGAATGTTGAGGGTGTCTTAGTGCATTATACAGTAGGTAGGGCAAGGTAGGTGTTAGGGTGTATTAGTGTGGGTAGTACTGTATGGGTGAGAGTAGAGTAGGCGTGAGGATGCATTAATGTAGGTAATATAGATAGGTGTGGGGCAAGCTCTAATAAAGATTTGTTGTCAGAGAGTATTTTAAGATTTCTGTAGTAGAGTCCAATAGGGCCTAATAGGGAATTCCATGATTAGGCATTTGCACAAGAGAAGTCTTGTGAAGAGTGGTGAGAATTTATAAGAGACTGAACGAGCTGCTGGTAAGTTTAAATTATGTTTTGGGTGTCATCAAAGTAGTGTGGTGATAAAGACCCAGGGCGGGATGTATTAACATACATCGCCGCCCCTCGCCGGTTACCGCAGCGATTTTGATCGCATATGTACTAACATATGCGATCAACATCGCGATGCGGTGACGGAGGCCCCCCGCGATACCTGTTAGGTGGTCTGCGGGGGGTCTCCGTCACCTCCCCGGGGTCCCCACACTGGCTAGATGCCGGGAAGCAGCAGCAGGCTGCCCCCGGCACCTCCTCCTCCCCCCTGCAGCCGGAAGGACGTCCGGCTGCGTTGCTAGGGGGAGGAGGACACTACCTTCCGGGTCCAGGGCAGCCTGGAGGAAGGTAAGCCAGGGGGAAGGGGGGTCGGCGTCTGCGGCGGGGGTCGACGGTGTCGGCGGGTTGCGGCGGTCGGCGAAAAGAAGCCCATAGGCTTCTATAGGGTTTCGCCATCCAGAGATGGCGAAACCCTGGACGCCGAAAACGCTGCGGTAGGGTCTTAGTAAATATGAAAATGCGGTAAAACCCCCGTTTTCGGGGGTTTTACCGCATTTTTGCTTTAGTACATCCCGCCCCCAATGAGTGAATTAATTCAACAAGAGAAGGAGAGATATACAGTGAGAAAAGCAGAGGACAGAGATAGGAGCCTTGCGGGCCCCCCAAGAGATTGTGGGAGTGGGAAAAGGGGTATTCTAGAGCTAGAGACACAGTAGGAATAGTTGTATATGTAAGAAAGAACCAGGAAAGAGCTGGGTCATGAAAGCCAATGGGGTCAAGAGTATTTTGTCTTTGAATTAAGTGGCAAAATCATAGGCAATGTGGGAGAGGAGAAGGTACTGTAGGTGCAGGTGAGCAACAATATTAAGTGAAGCTGAAAAGGAGACTAAGGGGGTAATTCAGACTGCATCGCCGCAGCGGCAGCGATCGCAGTCTGAATTACTATGCGCGGTGTCATGTGCAGCCAGTGAGATGCGAAAGCATCTGACTGGTGTGATCGCCTCTGCCTGTTGACAGGCAGAAGCGGTTCCGGGTGGGAGGGGGCATGCCAACGGTGTTAGAATGCCGATGGTGGGGTCCGGACAACAACAAGGGGTGGGGGGGTCCGGACCGTTGGGGGGGTGGGCCACAGCGACCGTCACAAATTTAGCACATCTGCGATCAGGTCTGAATCACCCCCTATATGTATCTATAGTGAAGGAAGTCGGCGTTGGAAGAGATTTCCTCCGGGGCACTCAGCAGTGTAATGGAATTTCTGCAGGTAGAATGATCGTTTAGTGTCCCCTGGCTGAGGTTTGGATTGTTGGAGACTGTGGTGAATGGGGCAGCTTTGTCCAGGGATGAAGTAGGTGTGTTGCTATAGACAGAAGCAGCTAGATCATGGCAGTACAGGGAATTTATAGTACTGCAGCAGTCTTAGTAAATATGAGAAGTAGATTGTCTTAGGTTTCACTCCTTGCATGTGGATTTGTGTGCAACAGCTAATGTGATGCTAATGGATGGGAAATTGTGGGCAGAGAGCATGTAGGTCAAGTTGGGGGAGACACAAATGGAGGTCAAGGGATGGCCATACTGTGTGTGTGTGTGTGTGTGTGTGTGTGTGTGTGTGTGTGTGTGTGTGTGTGTGTGTGTGTGTGTGTGTGTGTATATATATATATAAACGAAAACTCTCTCCCTGCGCTATTTCAGATATAAGTATTTACTGGAATATTAATAGGCAGCCGTATTCCACTAAGTTCCTTGTTAGAAAGAACTAAAAATGAAGAATATGTGACCACAGTGAAATTGGCACCTTTAAGTTGTTAAATTCCAAATAACTGTTCAAACCATCAATCAGTGTTGTCTAATGGCAGAATACAATGTTTATTGGGGGTCAATCCGAGTTGTTCGCTCTGTATTTTTTTCTCGCAACGGAGCGATTAGTCGCTAATGCGCATGCGCAATGTCCGCAGTGCGACTGCGCCAAGTAAATTTGCTATGCAGTTAGGTATTTTACTCATGGCATTACGAGGTTTTTTCTTCGTTCTGGTGTTCGTAATGTGATTGACAGGAAGTGGGTGTTTCTGGGCGGAAACAGGCCGTTTTATGGGTGTGTGCGAAAAACCGCTACCGTTTCTGGGAAAAACGCGGGAGTGGCTGGAGAAACGGAGGAGTGTCTGGGCGAACGCTGGGTGTGTTTGTGACGTCAAACCAGGAACGACAAGCACTGAACTGATCGCAGATGCCGAGTAAGTGTGGAGCTACTCAGAAACTGCTAAGAGGTGTCTATTCGCTATTTTGCTACTCTTTCGTTCGCAATTTTGATAAGCTAAGATTCACTCCCAGTAGGCGGCGGCTTAGCGTGTGCAAAGCTGCTAAAAGCAGCTTGCGAGCAAACAACTCGGAATGACCCCTATAACCTTTAGAACAATCGATAAGTTCCACTTCACATATTTATTTACAATTCATAAAAAGCAGCATCAGTGTCCATAGTCATGCAGATATTCTTTATCTGTCTCCTCCTTGATGAAGTGTGAGAGACTAAACGCGTTGGGCCAATCCTTCTGATGACCTCTGATTGAGTTAAGATATATATATATATTTTATCCTCATACACTTTCTTATCTATATATTTGCTCATTTTTTATCACATCTGTGTTCTTAAAAAATATTTTTTTATGTCAGATGTGATTCATTTTTTTATATAACTGGATTTTTAGTATTTTCGCTCCTGTTGTTACAATAAATTGTATATATATTTTTTATATATTGGGTATCTTTCCATTTTTTAGTCTGTTTCAGTAACACCATAGGACGCTCATATCTCCATTCCCTTTTTCCCCCATATATATATATATATATATATATATATATATATATATATGTGTGCTTACAGTAGAACCCAGCAACGGTCATCTGTAGTAAAGACCTTGGGCACCTTTCCTTAATAGTGTTCTGATTTTTTTTCTCTTTTTTTTTTTCTTTTAAAAAAACCCCCAAAAAACAATTTTATTGACAGGAGATATACATGCACAGTAAAATAGCAATAAAACAAAAGTCATGTAAGGTACATTACATACAGAAGGATACGTACATAAAACAATTAGAGGTCAGGAGGATCTAGGGATAAACCATGAGACTGTGGGTATACGAAAAGACCGGAAAGGCCTAGGATCGGCTTTAAAAAGGGGAGCCGGCATCCAACATGGCCATATTGTACCATGTGGTGAGGGTAAAACTTTTAAGTAAGAGTGATTTGGTTTCTGGAGGTAGTGTCGAGATATAGGGCAACCAGGTGTCAAATAAAGTCGCAGTTCTTTTTTCTTTTTTTAGGCAAACCTCAGACCAATCCATTGTAAATAGATAGGATAACCTGGGATATAAAAGAGTAATAAGTACAGGGTCTGGAGAGATCCACTGGGACAGTATCGTCTTTTTAGCTGAGGCGGCCAGTTTATTAAGCAATGTCAAGTTACCCTTAGTTAAACCAGATCTCGATTCAGTAGGCACGATACCCCAAAATACCCATATATCAGTGATAGTGAAGGATAGACGCAGCTCACAAGTTTTGTAAGACTGAAGGGCAGACTACAGGGAATGAACTCGGGGGCAAGACCAAAGACAGTGTTTAATGTCAGCACCCAGATCTCCACACTTGAAGCAAGCCGAAGTGTCCGCTTTGCCCATCAAAAATTTAAGCTTGGGCGTGAAATATGCCCTATGTAGAATTTTGTGGTTCATCTCCATATATGATATAGAGACCAATTGTTTGTTCAAAATTTGATAAGCAGAGAGTAGAGACTTCATGGTAAGATCAGGAAAGTCATTCTCCCATTTCAGCAGACCCCCTGAACCTCCCTCAAGGGTTAGTACTAAGCGGGCTTGGTCATAGATGCGTGAAGTAGTGAGTGGAGATCCTGGATTGCGTCGTACAACACTGTCAAGGTCAGTAGAAATACCCCTATCCCCTAATGAGGACAGAATCGAGGTGACGTAACTACAGGCCTGTAGGAAGGGGAACAGGGGTATTGACAAAGTCGGGAAGTTCTCCTGGAGTTGTGTACGTGTTAGGAGAGTAAACAATTCTGATTGTAAAAATTGAAAAATATAACAGAGGCCATGCCCATGCCGTATCTTAAAAATTGAGGTGGGGGTGAAAGTTGGGGTTTCCCCATAATGGTAAAAATATGGATTGGTAGCATAATAAACGTAGTCTGGGGCGCAAAGTACGCCAGGCAACACAGGCAGAATTAATTAAACAGTTGGACTTAATCGATGGCAGGAGAGCCTGAGGTGGCATATGTAGCAAAGAAACTAGGTTCCAACCGGGTGCAAAGGCTTGATCTATGCGGCTGTTGGAATAAGTCTGGGTGCCACTGATGCAGTTGGAGGCTATTCTATAATTAGCTGCTAGGGCGTAGGATCGTAAGCACGGTAGGTTTAGACCTCCCAAGTCACGTTTTTGTTGAAGTTTAAATAAGGAAATTCGAGGGTGTTTATTTGCCCATATGAATTTGGAAAGGGCTTTATTCAAATGTGACAATAGATGTTTAGATGGATATATGGGAAGAGTTTGGAGGATATAGAGAAAGCGAGGGAAACAAATCATTTTGAAGAGATGGCAGTGACCGATATACGTTAAAGGAAGGTGGGCTCATTTGGAAAAATCTAGGAGGGTTCTCTAAAGGAGTAGGTTGTAATTACTGTCATGTAATAGAGACGGGTGGCGTGGTATCTGTATGCCTAAATATATTCTGGGCCTAGCGGAATGGAAAGGAGCCCCGCCAACCTTGCTGTTCTTCTGGGAAAAACGCTAGTCCCTCTGTCTTAAGATAATTAATCTTAAATCCCGAGACCGTCTCGAAGTCTGTCAACAGAGTAAGGACCCGTGGGATAGCCGTCTTGGGATTGGAAAAGCAGAGTAGAATGTCATCGGCAAAAGCCGAAAATTTCACCTCCACCTCCCAAATCATTATTCCCTGCCAAAGGGGTTCCTGAATAAAGAGCCTAAAAAGGGGGTCTATTGCTATATTAAACAGGAGGGGGGAGAGAGGGCAACCTTGCCTCGTTCCTCTAGCTAAATCAAAACAGTGGGTGTTGGTAGAGTTGACAGTCAAAAAGGCTTTAGGGTTTTCGTAAAGGGTAGAAAATACCTTTAAGAAGGGGGCACCAAAGCCCTGTACCTGGAAAATTCAGGAGAGGTGTGCCCAGGATACCCGGTCAAATGTCTTGTCTGCATCACAGCTTACTACCAGGTTGTCTACCAGACAGGCCTGATGTGTCGTCGTCATGGCAGCCATTCTGATATTTTTTATCCATTGAACTGGACCCATGAATAGACAGTCTTCTGCAGGATGAATATTCATTTGTGTGATTATAGCTGCTTGTTTTGAATTCATTTTCTCAGACAAACAAGACTCAGTATCCCTGATAAATACTGATAATGCATCAATCACATGGCTGGAATGGATGTTCGTGAATTTCAGGTCTCTCTCAATAATACTCTAAATTACCATGAATGAGAAATTACCCTGTCTTTTGTCATGCAAATGAGATTAAAATAGGAGCATGTTTACCAGGGTAATGCAGCATAATTACCAAATTGCTTGTACGAGATGAGCGTCTTAATAAAAATGTTCCATGCTCCATGTCTCCCAGGTTTCTTTTCATATTGATGAGCAAGAAGAATGTAGACCGTCCTGCTGCATCGGCTTCACTCATGATAACTAGTGCAGAACCTTCTTCCATGGTCACAATTTTGTATATCTATACACAGTATCTATCTATCTATATATCTATCTATATCTATCTATCTATCTATCTATCTATCTATCTATCTATCTATCTATCTATATATCTATATATATAGGCAAAGCAGTCGGCACTCGCAAAATCAACTGTAACAACCAGCCTCCGTGCTGCATTCAAAGTGTCCATACAGTATTCCAGAAAAGAACGGCACTGGAGGCAATGAACTCAAAGAACATGCAGTGTATTTTAAGCGACAGCTGTTTCAGGGCATACACTGCATGTTCTTTGAGTTCATTGCCTCCAGTGCCGTTCTTTTCTGGAATACTGTATGGACACTTTGAATGCAGCACGGAGGCTGGTTGTTACAGTTGATTTTGCGAGTGCCGACTGCTTTGCCTATATCTTTTGTGCCGTGATTGGCACCCGTTGTAAGGCACCGCCTGTCATTTTTTAGGCATCTACCCTGCTTGGATTGTTATATTTCTGTGTGGTAGGACTGGTATCATTATCACACAGCTTAGAGGGGCCCTTGTCCTGTTTGAAATCATGGAAAACACTGGGACCCCGGCCCAGAATGCCCCAGGGTGCAGCATTATGGGCATAATGGCACCTGGGGAAACATTTGGATTCACGCAGGAACAGATTGACAATATTTTGTCTAAGGAAATTTTGCCTGTCATGGATACGACAATGAAGGCTGAGGATTGCCTATTTCAGTTGATGAAATACAAACGCAGGGAGATAGATTTTTTGCTACATGGGATCTCTCTTACTGAATATTATAAAGAGCATAAAATCCCCAGAGGATTCCGTATCCGTAATGTGCCTACCATCGGGCGCCATAATCCAGATTTTGTTAGAAAATGGATTGGAATTCTCAATAGGTGTGCCTTTGACCTCATGGTCCTGGTGATCGAGGAGGCCAATAGAGAACTTCAGGTCACACGACAAAAAATTGCGACATTTGAGAGGGATAATCTGAAAGCATTCGAATCTGATAAATCACAAGATTGGATGCGTAAATTAGAAACGCAATGTGATCAATACAGACGAGAATTGCTCAAATTCAAACGTAATATAAAGATGACTGTAGACCAGGACTATGATGACAATAAAGTCTACAGGTGGCTGGCTGGTGTGGACACCGTGGATAAACCGCGAGCCGTACAAAATCGTAGACCTTGGCAGAGGAAAAAGCAAGGCTCGAGGAGTGCGAAGTCTAGCAGTGACAGCGACTTCGCTTTCTCTGAATCAGAAGAAGCTTCGGGGAGTGTCCCTTTAGAACAAGCTTCAAAAGATGGTCACGGCCGGACCGAAGGACTCCCACCCGCAGGGGTGGCCAGAACAAAAGGGGTCCGAAGAGCTGCCCAGAACAAGAACTACACCTAATATTCAACTTGTCCAGTCGAATTATTACGCCTACAGAAACCAAGGTACTGAGCCGTGGCCTTAGCTTTGTACCGACCAATGCATATGATCCTTTTAATTGGTCGCGAGACTTACATCAATTTGCCAGAAAGCTCAGGCTCAAAGAATTTTTCCAGAACTCTCCCTCTCAGACGGCCGCACCTTCTGTGTTTGATAATTTTTTACACCGGGTGTCCAGGTCCAAATTTGATCCGGTCTCTTCTAATTCCTCTATTAGAACTTTTAACAGACTGATGGACGATTCGGTCAATAGGTTCCTAGCTGCTCCAGCTAAAGTCAGATTAAATTTGTCCCTCAGTGAGAGAGATGCTTTAAAGAAGCTCCAAACGTACCAGGACATTGTGATCCGGCCCGCCGACAAGGGCGGGGCCATTGTCATCATGGACCTTGATTATTACAGGGATGAAGCTTTGAGCCAACTCGCTGAACCGGGGGTATACCGTAAGCTTTCTAAAAATCCAACGTTAGAATACCAACAGGAATTGTTTACCATCTTAGATGAAGCCAAAAAACAAGGTTGGCTACCAGAAAAGGTGTATAGGGCGTTATGTGTTCAGCACCCTAAGAGCCCTATACTCTATACAATTCCGAAGCTTCATAAACATCAGACTAAACCTCCTGGGAGACCGATTATCTCCGCTAGAGACTCTTTATATCAGCCTGTGTCTCAGCTTCTGGACAGTGTCCTGCAACCATTACTATTGGGACAGAAATCCTTCTTGAAGGACACGAATTCATTTATTCTGAAATTACAGGAACTTGAGGCATTACCACCAGGCACATTGATGTGCTGCCTAGATGTCTGCAGCTTGTACACATCCATCCCACACCAGGAAGGGATGTGTGCAATGCGAGACTTCCTGGAGGACAACCTAGCGCCTACATCATTTAAGCACAGTTTGTTTCTCACTCTGTTAGAACTAACCTTGAGCAGAAACTATTTTCTGTTTGACGGTGAATTCTATTTGCAGCTGCGAGGGTGCGCGATGGGATCATCAGTAGCGCCCTCGTATGCTAACATTTATATGTTTGCACAGGAAAATAGGATGTTTTTTACCAACCAGTCTGTGGCAGAAAATATCATCTTGTACACCAGATATATTGATGATGTTTTCCTGTTATGGGGGGGGGGTGGGATAGAAGCTTTTCAGAAGTTGATGTTGGAAATTAATACCCTCCCTTCTCCTATTAAATTCACGTATACGTGTGATGAGAGGGTGGCCAACTTCTTGGATGTTAAAATCATGCTTACTGAGGGCCGTATTTCCACTGAAATTTTCTCCAAACCAACTGACAGGAATACATTGTTGATGGCCTCCAGCCATCACCCCAAGCCGTTGAAAAAGGGAGTTTCCCTGTCCCAGATGATGCGGGTAGCCCGCATCACTAGTGACAGGGACAAGGTCCCGGCTCTCCTAGATGATATGATTCTTAAATTTTTAGCGAGAGGATATGATGGTTCGGTGTTGCAGTTACAAAAACAACAGGTGCTACAGATGTCCAGGGATCAGTTGTTACACCCTATAAAGAAAGACCCTAGTGGCATCCTTCCATGGGCCACTGATTTCTCCACGGCCAGCCCGATTATCCGTAGAGCTACACAGGCCTTGTGGCCTATTGTAGCGTCGGACCCGGAGTTGCCGTCGTTTAAAAACATTAAACCTATTGCTGCATTTAGACGAGGAGCTAACTTACGTGATAAGGTTGTTAGAACCGACATTACAGGGATGGGTAATGTCCCTGTATCCAATGTACAAACAAAGGCCCCGGGGTGTTACCGTTGCCCCAAGTGTACGACATGTAATTACATGGTGTCTTGCAAAGAATTCCAACATCCTCATAGGAATTTTAAATTCTCTATTAGACAGGTAATAACTTGCAGCACTGCGTTTGTTGTGTATGTCATAGTTTGCCCATGTGGTTTATACTACATTGGGCAAACCACACGCAAACTCAGTGAACGTATGGCAGCACATCGTTCCGCCATAAAATTAATATTGGAAGGTAAACCTGTAGACCAGCCGGTGGCCCGGCACTTCAAGACCGCGGGCCACCCGTTAAGTTCTTTGAAATATTTCGGTATCGAACATGTACCATCGTCCATCAGGGGAGGGGATAGGGCCAAGATCTTATTGGAAAAGGAGACCCGGTGGATCTTAAAATTGGACACGTTCTGGCCTCGCGGCCTGAACGACAAAATCAACTGGAATGTATTTGGCTAGGCAGTTGTGTCCATTATTATTCAGGCAGGATCAATACTAGCACAGTTGTGCCTTGCAACAATGTTCCACTCATAATCAGGAACCGAAGCTTTGGTCCTGTCAAATAGTGGGATATTCCTTGCATCATACTAATTATGCCATTTAGGTTGATTTGATTGTATATTCTGGGTCTGCTTGGGAATCACAGCAGTGATTGGTTAAGTTCCCTATATTTGGGGCCAGGGATTCCCAGTTTTTCCTAGTCAAACATTTTTTGTATGTTCTTTTTATGTTATATGTATATGTGATGTATTTTTTATGTCATAATTAGTAGTATTTTTTGCTATACATGTTTATTCCCCTTTGAGTTTGTGATTATCATGTGCATTTAATACTGCTTTTACAGTGGAGGTGAATCTGGCCGTCCCCCGCAGCTGGTGCCCCGACGGAAGAGGAAGCAGAACTGGCCTCCTGTGAGACGCTGCAGTGAAATGGTGAACCGCAAGCTGCGGGTCCCCATGGTAACGGGTGACGCGCTCACCGGAAGTTACCCAGCGGCTTCGTTTCCGGAAACGGGTCCGCGAGGAGGACGCGGCCGTCGATGCCTCTGTGGGTATTTATGTGGGGTAAGTGGTGTTTGTCTGTATTGTCCAGCATTTGGTGTCATTGCTTGAGGAAAGGGCGTTCTGCCCTGAAACAGCTGTCGCTTAAAATACACTGCATGTTCTTTTTTTTTTTAAATTCAATAAGTTTTTATTGGTTTTTTCAATGCTTTAACATTTAACCATTGCCAAAGGCAAACATAACGTACATACATCTACTGGACTAAAACTCTCAAACAGATAGAGTGCAATAAAATCAACAACATGCTTACGGTATTACATAGGAAGCTTAGTGTGATGTGGTATTAGGTATCCCATTCATAGTCATAAATAGCAATAAAGCAGTGGTGACCTATTATTCTTTTATATTAAACACACATTGTATTATCTTTTGTCATGGCATTATCGTGCCTTTGAATCCGGCCGACCACGGGCCACTCATCCCAGAGATCCCACACAGAGACCACTCATATCAGACAGTTAAATAAATCTAGGGTTCAGCAGTATTCATCCGTGAAGCAAAATAGCGAGAGCTCATCCACTTTCCCCAAATAGCAATAAACTTTTTTTCCGCATTCCTGGCCAGATATACAAATTTTTCATGAGCGACGGATGTATTAACCAGCGCAATCCAGGATTGTAGCGCTGGGGCTTCATTAGCCATCCAAAGTCTGGCTATGCAAACCTTGGCCAGAGCACAGAGGTTTATAACATAGCGTCGACTGGGCGGATCTAGAGCTTCCTCATCCATAGTTGCTAATATACAAGAGATAGGTGTAAGTACTGAAGAGGGGATACCCGTACCAGCTATGGCACGTATAACCTCCTCCCAAAAAATCGACACCAAGGGACATAGCCATATCATATGCCAAAAGTCTGCTCCCAGACTGCCACATTTGGGACACTTTGAACTATGGGATCCCCCTATATGTGACAGTCTCAGGGGGGACATATATACCCTGTGTAGCACGAACAACTGAATTTGTTGATATCGGACAGATGATGTTGAAAGCCTGCACGATCCCAGAGCACCCTCCCACAAATCATCCGACACTGGACCTAGATCAGTTTCCCATTTGGTCTTGAGGGCACTAAGGGGGTCTATATGATGCATTTGAAGTAAACGGACATATATTTTGGAGACTAAATGACCGGATCCCACCTTCTGCAACAGCAATTTGACCGGTGAATCAGTAAGCGCCGGTGGGCCATCGGGGAATTGGGCAGACATAGCATGTCGCAATTGAAGGAAGCGAAAAAAATACGCAGAGGGGACGTTAAATTCCTGTTGAATCTGCTGGAAGGATCTAAAAAACCCGTCAGTGTATAAGTGCCCCAGTGAAGTTACTCCCCATGGTTCCCACACCTCCCTGACTTGAAGCTGACACAACTCCGGCAATCCATATTTATTGTCCAGCGGAGTGTCAGGGTCAATGCCCTGCCCCTGCATTATCCGATGCGCCAGCCTCCAAATAGTAAGATATTGTTTAATGAGTGGTAGTGCCGACATTTTGACGCCTCCACAGAGAAGCAGTCTCAGTGGGGAGCCTCCTGGATACTCCTGCAATACCAACTGTGAGTGCAGACTTGAAGTGTCAGAATCATTAACCCATTCCCATAGATGTGCTAATTGTGCTGCCAAGTAGTAAAAACGAAAGTTGGGAAGAGCCAGCCCCCCTGAGGTTTTGTGCCTGGTCAAAGTATTAAGTTTCAGCCGTGCCCGTTTACTAGCCCATACCAAAGAGGATATCAAACCATCTATCTGTTTGAAAGTTTTCTGGGGGATATATATTGGGGATTGTTGTAGTATGTACAGGAGTTTGGGCTGAAAAACCATTTTCACCATGTTAACCCTCCCTGTAACTGTCAGGGGCAATTTCCCCCAAACCTTCACCTTATTGCGAAGATAAGATATTTGCGGTGTAATATTAAGGGAAGTCAATTTATGAGGGTCATTGGATACCCAAATGCCCAGATATTTAAAGGAATTCACCCATCTTAGCGGGAGAACAGCCAATGGGGAATCAGGGGCCTCGCCCTGAAACGGGATAATGGAGGATTTCTCCCAATTGATCAGGAGCCCGGAGTAACAGCCAAACTTGTTAATAATATCTAAAATCTTAGGCATAGACTCAGCATAGCGATCCACAAATAGCAGGATGTCATCGGCATATAGAGCTATTTTCTCCTCCCTGGTGCCCACGGTGTATCCAACAATTTCAGGGTTCGCTCGCAGAAGACATGCAAGGGGTTCAATGGCTATAGCAAATAGAGTAGGGGACAATGGGCATCCCTGACGAGTACCTCTAGACAATGGAAAGGAATGTGACACAAAGCCATTCACCGCCACTCTAGCCATGGGAGAGGAATACATCAAGCGGACGAATTTGATAAAGCTGGGCCCTATACCAAACTTGTGCATGATACTCCACAAGTACTCCCACTCCACGGAGTCAAATGCCTTAGCGGCGTCCAATGATACTACTATGGATGAGGGTGCCTCACGGGGGACCTGGAGATGGGTAAATAATCGTCTGAGATTAATGGATGTTGACTTATTAGGCATAAATCCCGTCTGATCTGGGTGTATGATCTGCGTAATGACTTTATTTAATCTACACGCCAGGATTTTGGCCAGAATTTTAATATCGGTCGGTAGAAGGGAGATAGGTCTATAAGAATCAACCTTCCTATGGTCCTTATCGGGCTTCTACACTGCATGTTCTTTGAGTTCATTGCCTCCAGTGCCGTTCTTTTCTGGAATACTATATCTATATATATATATATATATATTAGTTGTTATGCATAGCATTGCCTAGCATTTATTTATTTACTTCTCTGTGTATCCATCCCCCCTCTCTTTCTTCCCATCTCTTTCTTTCTCTAACCCCCCCCCCCCCCCTTCTCCAATGTAACATTCTCCCGCCTCTCTGTCTGTCACCACTTCCCCAACTCAACACAATTTACCCATCTCTCCTCCATTGTGTCTCTGGGCCTAATTCAGGTGCAGTTGCAAATCAGCTATTGTACGCAAATCGGTCAATGTTTACTTACTGCGCATGTGTCTGAGCCGTAGTGCACTGACACTATGGGGGAGATTCAAATGTTTGAAAAGTCAGTTTGGAGTCTGTTTTCTCCTATCTAATAGACAAGAAAAAACAGACACCCAACCGACTTTTCAAACATTTGAATCTCCCCCTATGAGTGAATTGCAATGGCGGTTGTAATGAGGGATTAGTCGCAAAGTAAGTGACAGGTAGACAACGTTTGGTGGTGTAATGGGGCGTGGTCAGGTAAACGCAGGCGTGTCATGACCATTCAGATATGTTTTCTGGGTGTGCATAAATTAGCAGTTGCGATCTAACTTGCTACTGGAGAGCCCTCTGCAATCCGGGAGAGCAGCTCAGCCTGCACATCTTCAGAGGCACTCATATTCTGCAGCATGACCCAATATGTGACGATGGTACTGCTGTATCAGCAATTATACACCATCAGAAGGAAATGATGCGGCAGCAGTGGACGTCCCTATGCTCAGGTTAGCTTCTGTCCATATTAGCGTATAGTCGCAATAGCGAATGGCAAAAGATAGCAACAGCAATTACTAGAACAGCTACATCTGAATTAGGCTCTCTATCACCAACCCCTCACTCTCTCATGTGCATCACTGACACGAGTGGGAGGGGACAGATCAACTAGATAGATAGATAGATAGATAGATAGATAGATAGATAGATAGATAGATAGATAGATAGATAGATAGATAGATGTAAATGTTCTAAGATGGGAGTTCTATTCAAGATGGGATGTTGCCCATAGCAACCAATCAGAATCTACTTCTCATTTATCTAGCACTTTCTAAAAGATAATACCTGGAATCTAATTGGTTGCTATGGGCATCATCCCATCTTAAATAGAACTCCCATCTTAGTAAATTTACCCGATAGATAGATAGATAGATAGATAGATAGATAGATAGATAGATAGATAGATAGATAGATAGAACGATCTAGTATTTTGGGGTTAGAGTTAGCGTTAATTTTCCACTCTCTCTTCCTCTTCCCCAGGTGTCTTTCTCCTCCTGTTGTATCCCATCTCTCTCTCTACCTTACCCATACCTCTTCTCACATCACTCTTTCTGGGGGGGATGTACTAAGCCTTGGAGAGTGATAAAGTGGAGATACTACCAACCAATCAGCTCCGAACTGCCATTTTACAGGCTTTGTGTATGACAAAAGACAGAGGCAGATTGGTCGGTACTTTATCTCTCTCCACTTTTTCTCTCTCCAAGGCTTAGTACATCTGCCCCTCTATTCTATCGGTACCCCTCTGTCCCACTCTCCTTACCTGGCTTTGTACACAAAGGAAAAATGCAGCCAAAAACAGTCCACATTTCCCATATGTACCAAGCTCTGGAACGCAATGCATTCAAGGACTTTGATGTGGTGGGTAATGCCAGCTGTTGTTGGTGTTACCCTATAGAAGCCTATGGGCTTCTCTCTGCATTTTCCCCTAAGAGGGATACAATAGGATAATCATATATGTAAGTACATATGTGATAATAATATACGTAAGTACATATGTGATAAGTATCTATGCCATAAGTGGCGGGATATACTGCATTGCTGATGCTTGGTACTTCCCGCCCATAGAGAGATGGTTGGTGTCTGGGTTGACCAGACTCAGTGACATATCAAAGAGAAATGAAGCATGGGGAGGTGGGATGGGCTTGGTCATACTCATTGAGATGGTGGACCGAGTTGAGAGAGAGGTGAGGCAAGGTTGGATAGACTTAGTGGCTTGTGGGCAGGGGAGATGAAGCAGAGGCAGCTGGAGCAAGCCCTATGTATCACTGGTTGACAATAATATATTTCTGAGGGGAGGCTGGTCCTGTGTTACATCCTGCCCCATGTCCCCTCCAGCCCCCTTTGCCCTGTGTTTCTTCAGCCTCCTGCCCCGAGTCTCTGCAGCCTCCTGCTCCCTTGTCATGAGACTCCTGTTATCCAGCCTACTGCCCTATGTCACTCCGGTTCAGCCTCCTGCACTATGTCTTTCCAGCCTCCTGCTGTCACTCCAGCCTCTTGCCCTCTTTTATTCCAACCTCCTGCCCCATCACTCCAGCCCCCTGACTTTCAAGCTTCTTACCCCATGTCTTTCCAACCTCCTGCCCCGTGACATTTCAGTCTCTGGTCTGTCTCTGGTCTATCCAGCCTCCTGTGTTACCTAAAGCGCCAACCCCCTTCCTAGCCCCATTCAATTTACCACCTTCTTTGACAGCCTGCATGTTCCTCTTCCTTTCAGCATGAAGCAATGACGTGGCAGTGAGATGTGCGTGCACAGAAGGCTCATGTTGAAGTTTGTGCATTCGTGGAGAACCAATTAGTCCTAGCATCCACATGGCACTGGTGGGGTGACATCAGCCTGAGAATCAACTGCCCATCATTAGAATTGGGTCAGCCACATTAAATACATAAGACAGCAATGGTGTGTGAGCTGAGGGTCAGAAAAAAAGTTAAATTCCAGGTAAGGGTGCAGATGAAGATTGTTCCTCCTTCCACTCCCACCTACAAGATTTTGCAAGTGCTGCTCCCTATCTCTGGAATCTTTACTTCTACCCATCCGACTCTCCACCTCTCTTTAAAACTTCAAATGGGCTCTCAAGACACACTTCCTCACCAAACCCAGCCAACTTTCCTACTAACCCTCTTGTCTATGCTCATTGTCTACCCCTTCTGTGTCACCCCGGTCTGTCTGCCCTTCACCTATTAGATTGTAAGCTCGCAAGAGCAGGGCCTTCTTTTCTTATGTGCCTTTCCTTTTCTTACTTACACTATCTTATATTCCATACTCCCTTTAATGGCACTTAACCCCGAGTTTTCCATACCTGTCCTATATTGTCTTGAACTGTAAGTGCTGTTTTCTTGTTTGCTCATTTGATTATGTACTGTGTAATGGGCGCTGCAGATTCCTTGTGGTGCCATATAAATAAAGGATGATAATGATAATAATAATTTAAAAAAAGTTGCAGTACATTTAGTGTTGAGGTCAGTTAATTCAGCAGCTGCCACTAGGTGGTGCTGTTGCTGCAGCAGCACTCTTTCCAGTTAGCAGTTATATATTTGATAAAGATTACCGTAGGAGTGAAACTAACTAGTATAGTTTCAGGAGCCCACTAGTAGTGAGTGACTTAAAATTAATATGAAGCAGAGTACTTATGACACATATGTAGATCCTCACCACCCCTCCATAAAGTAAGATGCTTGCCTCCTACTAAGACATGTAAGCTATGTGTCTTTTCTCTTGGGGATATTTGTTTCTGTAAGGTGAGGAGGGAGAAGCTGTATGCACAATGTAATGCCCGGCAATAAGACTGTGGGGTTTAAAATAGACTGTGCCTACAGGGAGGATCCTTTTGGGACCCGGCACTACTGGACGGGTGCGCGTGAACCCCCGCTCCTGAGTCCGTGCACTGTCTGGGAGGCCCGGGAACCAACCGCCAGAGGGGTTGGGGGCTAACGACTGGTGGCTAGTGGCTGTATGGATTGAGTGAAGCACAGCCTAAATTAAGAAAATCCTTACACTGCTGCTCTCCCCACACTAATAGACGGAGCCGGAGCTTGTATTGATAGCGCCGGAGTCCATCAGGCACTGCTGTAAAGAAAGGTTATTTAAACTCATCTGTTAGTGTCAGGGCTGCCATCAGAAATTGTGGGGCCCGGGACTGACAAAAGAGACAGGGCCCCTCCCCCCCTCAAAATAAGATTCTGCCACACCACTCCACACCTATGTGATGTCATATATTGTGATATTACGTATAGGTGGAGTGTTGCGGACCTACAGAAACAGTTCACAGAGAGCTGATACGCGGTTGAAGGCTTGTTTTAAAAGGTCTTCACTCTGCAGCTCTACAGGTATTGGTAGTAGGAGCCACGGGTGGGCCCCCCTCTCTGTAAGGGCCCGGGATACCAGTCCCCACAGTCCCCCCCTGATGGCTGCCCTGGTTACTGTTCCCTTGTCCAACATGGCAGGAGTCCTGTCTGCTGTCCTTCAAGCGTTGACATCTGGAAGCCTCATTAGGAGGGTAGCCCCACTGTGAGTAATAGTGCTGAAAGCCTATACGAGGGAAAAAATGGGGGGTTTAACTCCGCTTCCTCTACTTCAAAAGTTATCAAACACTGAATACTGTTGCGAGAGCTTAAAAGGGCTGAGATAAATGCTATAAACGGAGACCTGCAGAGTCAAAGTGAAAGTGTGTATTCTCCCTTGTCATCTGTAGAAAGATAGCTCCACAGCTGTGCAGACCCTAACACTAACCTAAGTGTGTCACACTACTAGCACATCAAACGGCTTGTGGCATACGCATCGCGGGAACGCCATGCCACTGTTTTAAGAAAAAATGTCTGTATGCTCAGGGGACAGAACAAAGAAGCGCTGAATACTTTTCCTCACATTCTGGTTGGTGATGATGTACAAGAGATACTGGTTGGTGATGATGTACAAGAGATACTGGTATGGTACGGCTCCGCCAGCACGAGGGACAGATGCAAGCTCCAAAAGGTGGTCAGAACCGCAAAGAAGATCATTGGGGCCGACCTTCCCTCAGTCAAGGAACTGTACCTATCCGGAGCTAAAAAGCGGGCAATGAAGATAGGATTAGCTACACCCCTGCCACAGCATGTTTAACTTGCTTCCTTCAGGCAGGCGTTACAGGGCCGACCCCGCCGGGTCCACCAGAAGCTTCAAAAGTTTCTTTCCCCAAGCGGTCCGCCTGCTGAACTCCTGAACATTAACTGACTAGACGTACATGTAACTCACTTGTGTCCCTATGGTATACCTATCTGTATGACTGTTGACTGTACTTGGTACCCCCCTCCCCCACCACCTGCTTATCTGTTACCTACTTGGCTGTTGTATAACAAACTGAAGACAAATTCCTAGTATACACAAGTATGCCTGGCCAATTAAGTTAATTCTGATTCTGATTCTGAAGAGGCACATGGCTGGAAAACAGGGACGTGCTGTCACAGTGCCGTAACTAGGCATTTTAGCGCTGTGTGCAAGAACCGACATTGGCGCCCCCCCGTACAAGATAGGCGCAGTGTGCGCCGTAGGCGCGTGAAAAATATATAGGGGCGTGGCTTCACGGGGAAGGGGCGTGGCCACAAAATAATAGCAATTCATACTACGGTGCACAGTAGTCTCCATTATTCAAATTACGGTGCACAGTAGCGCCACTACACCAGGTAGAGCCCCTTTTATACATTACAGCAGACAGCGTCCCCCTTTTTACACATTGCGGCAGCCAGTCCCCCTTTTTACACATTGCGGCAGCCGGGACCCCTTTTTACACATTGCGGCAGCTGGGACCCCTTTTTACACGTTACGTCAGCCAGTCCCCCTTTTTACACATTGCGGCAGCCAGGACCCCATTTTACACATTGCGGCAGCCAGTCCCCCTTTTTACACATTGCGGCAGCCAGTCCCCCTTTTTACACATTGCGGCAGCCGGGACCCCTTTTTACACATTGCGGCAGCCGGGACCCCTTTTTACACATTGCGGCAGACGGGACACCTTTTTACTACATTGCGGCAGATGGGACCCCTTTTTACACATTGCGGCAGCCGGGACCCCTTTTTACACATTGCGGCAGCCGGGACCCCTTTTTACACATTGCGGCAGACGGGACACCTTTTTACACATTGCGGCAGATGGGACCCCTTTTTACACATTGCGGCAGATAGGACCACTTTTTACACATTGCGGCAGACGGGACCCCTTTTTACACATTGCGGCAGACGGGACCACTTTTTACACATTGCGGCAGACGGGACCCCTTTTTACACATTGCGGCAGCCGGGACCCCTTTTTACACATTGCGGCAGATGGGACCCCTTTTTACACATTGCGGCAGACGGTGTCCCCCAGAGAGAGAGAGAGAGAGAGAGAGAAAGAGAGAGAAAGAGAAAGAGAGAGAGATATACTTACCTTCTCCCCGCTGACAGGCTCCTCGTGCAGCTTCCTCTCGGTGCAGGCAGTGAGCGAGGTGAGAAGGAGGAGGAGGGAGGGGGAGCAGGGAGCCGCAGCAGCGCTATTAGATTGGTAGTAAGCGCCGCTGCAGCATCCCCCTCTCCTTCTGTATTGGCTGCCTGGCGCTGCCTGGCGCTGCCCCCCCCCCCCCCTTCAACTAGCACTGGACTTTTCCCACTGTCATGTTGACAGACAGTGCTCGCTGCTGCCCCTTTCTCTCAACCAGCGCTGATGTAATAGAGAGAGCTGAGCACAGAGAGCTTAAATGACATATAAAACAACCCCCACCCCAGGCTGACCTTCTGCTGCTCTCCTTAACCCCGGGCACCTCTGCTGCCCAGACTCTGGCTGCTACTGCTCCCCAGGCTTCGCGGCGGCATGGGACTGTGAATTAGCGGTGGGGGCCGCGGCTGGCGGTGACTTTAGCAGGCCTTGGCAGCTGGTCTGGGTGGCAGTACAGTAGCAGGCACTGGCTGCGGCCATAATGGTGGTAGCAGGCATGCCTCACCAGCCTCTGACCTCACCGCACGCCACTGTTGGAAAACTCTTCCTGGAGCTGCTGAAAGAGAAGACTCAGGGAACTATCAGATTATGCCACAGACACCTGTCTCATTGCGTGTTATCACATATTGCTATTCCCACACTCCTCTGAAACAGTATGTCACTGTCATGATTAGTGTTGAGGATTTTCAAAGACTGTTTGGCACCCATTCTATCTGTCACATTGGTGAGGCAGATCTGCATCATGCTTTCTGACAATCTAGCTGCCCCCTCCGGAAGGGGGCAGCCAGGTCGGAAAAGTGGGGGGGAGCGAACGATGCAGCAGAAGGGGCGTGGCAAGGATGGTGGATGACGTATAGGGGGCATGACCACACGATTGAGTCATCATGACCCCGCCCCTGCTATGCAATGTCGATATTATTGGCATTGGTCAGTGGCATGGGGGGTTTGCTAGCGGAAGCGGGGAGACTTGCCCACTCTTACCGAGGGCCAGGAGCGCCACCCGAGTTTCGGGACACTCCCGGCCTTTCTGGAAGAGTAGGCAAGATCTGCACCTTATTGTGGAAGCCGATGCCCTTACTAATGCAGTGGCAAACACCAATGCAGCTCAACAAAATGCGACTGATGCAGATTACGTCAGACCATATCGGGAGTTAAAACTTAAGAAATAAAGAACTAGCTGTTTAAGAATATTGTAATTTAGCCCTGTAATGTACTGGGAGTGTTTAGGCAGACGGTTAGTATTGATTGTTAAACCTCTCTTACTGTGGAGCTTTCGATCTGGGATGCAGGTCTTTCCGTAATGTGAGAGGTGTGTGGTGCAGTGCCTGCTGCCGTGCCATCTTGCTACTTACCTTGCGTCGCACCCTCTCACCTTCAGGCTGTATGAGTAGCCAACGGTCCTGATATATCCACATGACATGGACATGATGATCTAGAAGCAAGGAGATGATGTGAGTACCATCCTTCCCTAGAGTAGACCGAAATGCCCCAACAAACCTAAGTTTTTCACAAATAGGGATTTTGAGCCAAAGTGAAGGTCATCCTCAGCACTCGTGGCCTCAGAGCCCAAATTTTTCACCTATTGGTACTTACACCAGGTGAAAAGTCAACCTTGCACCGGAATGCAAGGTCCAGTGGGCCTATTTCAGACCTGATCGCAGCAGCAAATTTGTTAGCTAACGTGCACTGCAGGTGGGGCAGATATAACATGTGCAGAGAGAGTTAGATTTGGGTGGGGTGTGTTCAAACTGAAATCTAAATTGCAGTTTAAAAATAAAGCGCCAGTATTTACCCTGCACAGAAACAAAATAACCCACCCAAATCTAACTCTCTCTGCACATTTTATATCTGCCCCACCTGCAGTGCACATGAGTTTGCCCATTAGCTAACAAGTTTGCTGCTGCGATCAGGTCTGAATTAGGCCTAGCGCTCGCCCAGAAGAAAGATAAGATAGGTAGGATCAAACAAACACGGATGTTGACAAACATAGACTGTTCTCACCGGTATCAGTCTTGTACTGCATCCTGCTGACTTTCTTACAGGTCTCTGTGGAAAGACACATAACACCATAGCTGTGCAGGGCCTAACACTATTCTAAGTGTGTCACACTACCACACCAACATCAACAACACAGACCTCAACCTGTATCACTATCAACTAAACAATACTTGGCTCACGGACAGTGCCAGATTCAAAATCCCGCTGCTGGCCTTTCTTACTGGCTGCCGGTCTGGCGCCACATCTGACACATCACTTCCGCAGCGCTGCCTGGCTCAGCTGAATGACCAGAGCCGGTAGCCAATAGACGGTCCTAGCACCAGACACCCGCCACCGCTGCTGTATTTCTGGCGCTGGGAGCGGACATACTGTCCCAGCATCGGGACATATTTCCACAGTAAGCTGGATTGGGAGAAGCCCATTTTTCCTTGTGTGGTTTTTTTCTTGGAGGGAAATACTGTACCTTTTTGCTTTGTACCTTTACTGAGGAACCACTCAAGTATCAATTATATTTACTTACATATTTTTTCAGAAATGTTACATCAATTTCTTTTTAGACTTTTGTTATGTAAAATAAAAGTTCATTACAATAAATGAAATGTTATGGTTTGACAGTAGCAATATTTCATACTTACAAACTCTTTCAATACAATTCAGGGGTCAGTACAGTTACCAAGCAATGGGCCTAATTCAGACTTGATCGCTGTTGTGCAAAATCGCACAGCGGCCAATTGTCGAATGACTGCGCATGCGTATGCACCACAATGTGCGGGCGTGCTGCCAAACAGTGACAGGATGGTGCAAAAATTTTGATTGCTAGGCGTTCGCAAGGTGATTGTCAGGAAAGAGACGTTTGGGGGTGGTAACTGGCCAGTTTTCTGGGAGTATCAGGAAAAACGCAGGCGTTCCCAAGAATTTTCAGGGAGGGTGTGTGACGTCAGCCCTGGCTCCGATCAGCCTGTTTGTATGGCACTGTAGGAGTTAAAAGAACCGGCTGTTCGCAAAATTGACACTACGCTCAAATCCATATACACGGCTTCACGGGCGATACTACGTCCTACTATTGCCTGTGCATGGATTTCTAAAGCTATAGTAAATTGGTCAGGCACGTTACTTGAAGATTCGGATACAATGAATAAAAGTGACGTTGAATTGTTTTTATGTAACATACAGGATTCTGCAGGATTAATGGTGGAATCCATGAAAGACCTGGGTTCGATGGCTGCAGGGATATCTTCCATGTCTGTCTCGGCTCGCAGAGGACTTTGGCTGCGCCAGTGGTCTGGCGACGCGGAATCCAGGAAAGGTGCAGCGAACCTACCCTACACAGGTCAGGCTCTTTTTGGGGAAGCATTGGATGCGTGGATTTCCACGGCAACCACGGGTAAGTCACCTTTTCTTCCCTCAGCTGCACCTGCTATGAAGAAACCTTTTTCTTCAGCTGCGTCACAGTCCTTTCGGGCTACCAAATCAAGAAAGACCAAGCCGTCTAACAACTTCTTTAGAGTAGTTCGGGCAAAATCCAAGAAACCTGCTGCTGCGGGTTCCCAGGAACAGAAGCCTGCTTCAGATACGTCAAAGTCATCAGCATGACGGTGGACCACGCGGCCTGGAGGTAGGGCCATTGGGGGCGGGGCTCAGACGATTCAGCCACGTCTGGGTGTCGTCCGGCCTGGACCCCTGGTTACAGGATATTGTGTCCCAGGGGTAGAGACTGGAGTTTCAAGATCTCCCACCTCACCAATTCTTCAAATCGGGCTTGCCAGTGTTGCTGGCAGACAGGGCTGTCTTACAGGAAGCCATCCAAAAGTTGATAGAGTCACAGGTCATTGTACCAGTTCCACCTCATCTGCAAAACAAAGGTTACTATTCGAACCTTTTTGTGGTACCGAAACCGGATGGCTCGGTCAGGCCCATTCTGAACTTGAAATCACTAAACCCCTTTCTGAGGGAGTTCAAGTTCAAAATGGAGTCCCTGAGGGCGGTGATATCAGGTCTGGAGGAAGGGGAATTCCTGGTATCCCTTGATATCAAGGATGCGTACCTCCACATTCCGATTTGGCTGTCGCATCAGGCTTTTCTCTGATTCGCACCGTTGGACAGTCATTTTCAGTTCCAGGCTATCCCATTCGGCCTCTCCACGGCACCGAGGGTGTTCACCAAGGTGATGGCGGAGATGATGGTTCTCCTCCATAGACAGGGGGTGAATATAATCCCGTATCTGGACGATCTGCTAATAAAGGCATCGTCCAATGAGAAGTTGTTGCAGTCCATTGTTCTCCCGACTCATCTGCTCGGGGAAAACGGTTGGATCCTGAATCTTCCGAAATCACATTTGGAGCCGACCAGGAGGTTGTCTTTTCTGGAAATGATCCTTGACACAGAAGTGCAGAGGGTGTTTCTTCCGGAGGAGAAAGCGTTGGTGATACAAACAATGGTCCGGGATGTCCTGAAGCCAGCCTGGGTTTCGGTTCATCAGTGCATTCGCCTTCTGGGGAAGATGGTGGCCTCTTACGAGGCTCTGCTGTACGGGAGGTTTCATGCTCGGCCGTTCCAACTGGATCTCTTGGACATGTGGTCAGGATCTCATCTACACATGCACCAGAGAATATGTCTGTCGCTAAAGGCCAGGATTTCACTCTTCTGGTGGCTACAACTACCTCACCTTCTGGAGGGCCGCAGGTTTGGGATTCAGGACTGGATCCTTCTAACCACGGATGCAAGTCCCCGGGGCTGGGGCGCAGTCACTCAGGGGGAAACCTTTAAAGGAAGGTGGTCAAGTCATGAATCTGGCCTACCAATAAACATTCTGGAACTAAGAGCCGTCTACAACGGTCTTCTCCAAGCGGCCCATCTTCTGTGAGATCGAGCCATTCAAGTGCAGTCGGACAATGTAACAACAGTGGCTTACATAAACCGACAGGGCGGAACGAAGAGCAGAGCTGCAATGTCAGAGGTAACAAGAATCATCCTCTGGGCAGAAAAACACGTGTTGGCGCTGTCAGCAATCTTCATATCGTGAGTAGACAACTGGGAAGCGGACTTCCTCAGCAGACACGATCTCCATCCAGGGGAGTGGGGACTCCATCCGGAGGTGTTCACGGAGGTAAAAGATCTTTGGGGTGTACGTCAAATAAACATGATGGCCTCTCATCTCAACAAGAAGCTTCGGCGGTATTGTTTCAGGTCAAGGGACCCGCAAGCCGTGGCAGTGGATGCCCTAGTGACTCCGTGGGTGCTCCAGTCGGTGTACGCGTTTCCTCCACTTCCTCTCATTCCAAGAGTTCTAAAACTCATAAGGAGAACAAGAGTTCAGGCGATCCTCATTGCTCCGGACTGGCCAAGAAGGGCTTGGTACGCGGATCTTCTGAATCTACTGCTAGGAGAGTCGAGGCCTCTTCCTCTTCAGGATGACCTGCTACAGCAGGGGCCGTTCGCCTATCAAGACTTACCGTGGCTACGTTTGACGGCATGGAGGTTGAACGCCAGATATTAGCTCGAAAGGGCATTCCGAACAAGGTTATTCCTACCCTGATACAGGCTAGTAAAGGAGTAACGTCTAAACATTACCATTGCATTTGTAAAAAATATGTATCTAGGTGTGAGTCCAAGAAGTTTCCTACGGTGGAGTTTCAACTGGGACGGTTTCTCCTCTTCCTGCAGGTAGGTGTGGATATGGGCCTGAGGTTGGGATCCGTAAAAGTCCAGATTTCAGCCCTATCCATTTTCTTCCAGAAACAGTTGGCTTCCCTCCCGGAGGTTCAGACTTTTCTGAAAGGGGTTTTGCACATCCAGCCTCCCTTTGTGCAACCTACGGCACCCTGGGATCTTTTTTTTATATATTCTTTATTTTGGTTTTTACAGAAAAAAGAAAGTAAGGACGTCATTGAAAGTACAACAAGTCGTACAATATAGAAATACATGGGTTAAGATACCCGTAAGATATATAAACCATCCTATATCTACACAAAAGACAAGACAGAGGTTAGAAGGGGGAGATGGGGATAGAATCAGGGGAAGGTGGGGAATGGGCGAGCTAATCGTTGTTTTATTTTTATTTATTTTTTTAAATTAGGTATTAGTTTGGATTCCTTATAGCTAAGCATGTTACACATATACGTGTCCTCATGTTGAGTCTAGTGGGATCTGGTCTTTGTAGGTAGAGGTAGCTTTGAACTCTATCCAAGAGAACCACGTGGCGACATAGTCGGTATGTAAGTCAAGAACCGAGTGAAACGTCTCTTCCATAGATCTATAAAATTCTATCCGTTGGAACCATTCCCATATTTGAGGGGGGGCCCGGGACTTCCAGTGGACTGGTACTACAGCTCTCGCTGCGTTGTTGAGGTGTTTGAGGAGAGAGTTTTTATATTTTGCCAGTGGAATTGTAGTGTGGGAGAGCAACCAGAAGTCAATTCCAGTGGGCACCTGAAACCCCAGGATCTTGGAGGAAATTTTTATTATTTGGGTCCAAAAGGTAGCTATCAGGGGACAGTCCCACCATATGTGAAGAAGGGTGCCACTTTCTTTTCCACATCTCCAGCACATGGGGGATACTGAGGGATAAAACTTATGTAGAAGGGAGGGACAGCGATACCATCTTGTGAGCAGTTTATATTGTGTTTCAATAACTTCTAAACTCGTAGAGCACCGGGACATAACTTCACAGTGTTTCTGCCAGTTGATGTGTATCCCTCTAGGTATGAGATCTGCGTCCCATTTTGTGCAGAAAGCAGGTTCGCCGGGGTAGCGACCATGTAGCAATATCTTGTAGATACCTGACACAACATGGGAGGGTTCAGAGGATTGGGAGCACATTGTTTCAAAAGGGGTAAGACTACCAGTCAATGCCGCGGCTGACCTGTGGGACAAAATAAAATGACGAGTTTGGAGATAAAACCAGAAGTCAGTCGCAGGAATATCAGTTCCCTTCCTAAGATCATTGAAAGCTTTGATGTTCCCTTCAGAGAGCAAATGTGTTATTCTAGTCAAGCCTGCCCTGTTCCACCTAGCGGCCACGCCGCCTCCCATACCCGGTCCAAACAGTGGGTTGTCAAGGAGCGGGAGAAGCAGGGAAGTTGCTGAGGTAAGACCCAATTTAAATCTCAGTGTGCTCCAGAGAGCCAAGGTGGGTCCAACCGTCAGATGTGAGGAGCGGCTAATGGTTGCAAGCCAGGGTACCGCCTGTAAGTGTAGGCCCGAAGACCGTTTCTCCAAGTCAACCCACCGCCTAGAGCTGGTGCCAGGCCGGGACCAATCTAGGACTCTATTTAAAACAGTAGCTTGATAATATGCCGACACCATGGGCAGTTGTTGGCCCCCCTGAGCTTTCCTTAAGAATAGATAGCAGTGTTTAAACCTGGGTTTCCTGCCACTCCAAACAAAATGGCTGATCGCTTTGTGCGCATTTGCTAAGAACTGGCGGGGGAGCTGTAGGGGGATAGTTTGGAAAAGGTAAAGTAGCCGTGGTAAGATGTTCATTTTTACAATGTTCATACGGCCTAGCCAGGAGAACTTCTGTTGGAGCCATTGTGACATTTCCGTGCGCAATTTTCGCAGTAAAGGAATGTGGTTCAGAGTGACAGTGGTCGAAAGGGAGGAGGGGATCAGGATGCCTAAGTATTTAATGTGTGAGGGGTGCCAGGCAAATGGGAATGCAGTCTTTAGGGATGAAACTAAGTCCGTGGTGAGAGAGATATTGAGGGCCGTTGATTTAGCATAGTTAATTTTGAAATTGGATAGCGTTCCAAAGCGCTCAAATTCTTTCATAAGCCCAGGCAGGGAAGCGGTAGGATTTGTAACAACCGCTAAAAGATCGTCAGCAAATAATGCCAGTTTATGTTCGTCTTTGCTCACCTTCAAACCAGTGATGTCTGTATTCTGCCGAATGGCTCTAGCTAGAGCTTCCATGCAGATGACATATATCAATGGCGACAGCGGACACCCCTGTCTAGTTCCATTTGAGATGGCTATCGGGCCAGATAATATTCCGTTTACCCGCACTTGTGCTGAGGGGGCTCGATATAGTGCCAGTATTTTTTGCAAGAACACGTCTCCCAAACCCAGCCGACGCAGCGCGGTCTCCATAAAGACCCAGTCAATACGGTCAAAATCTTTCTCAGCATCTATGGAGAGAAGCATCATGGGGGCCTTAGTAGTGTGCGCATGGGCAATCAAGTCAAACACTCGTATGGTGTTGTCTCTTGCTTCTCTGCCGCGTATGAAACCGACCTGATCCGGATGTATTACTGTAGGAAGCAACTGGCATAGGCGGTTTGCCATGAGTTTAGCATATAATTTAAGATCCACGTTGAGGAGGGATATTGGCCTGTAGCTAGGTGGCAATGAGGGGTCTTTTCCATCTTTAGGGATGACTGTGACATGAGCCTCTAGGGACTGGTTTGAGAAGGGGGCCTGCGGGGAGACAGCATTGCATGCACGGAGCAGGAGGGGGAGAAGTTTATCCTGAAATGTTTTGTAGTAGGATATGGGAAAGCCGTCGGGGCCCGGGCTTTTTCCAGATGGGGAGGACTTCAGAGCGGACAGCAGCTCTTCAGCCATAAAAGGGACTTCGAGGGCCTCAATTGTAGCAGGGGAGAGGGACGGGAATCCAATCTCTTCCAGGTAGTCCTCTACTGTCTTCCCATGCAATGACTGCTCACAATGGGAGCGCTGAGACGTTAGATTATAGAGATTCGTGTAATACGATTGAAAGATCTCAGCCATCTTACCGTCAGAAGCATGGGGGACACCAGAGGAGTCCCTGATCTCTCGAATATAGGTCAGGGATCTTTGGGCGCGGAGGGCGCGGGCTAAAAGTTTCCCGGGTTTATTACCCCATCTATGAAACTTGTGTCGACAGCAGCGAAACGCTCTACGAGTGCCTTCATCCAGTAAGCCATTAAGAGAGGCACGAGCGTCTTGTAGTTCCGCTAAGACGTCCGAGGTTAGCGTAGACTTGTGAGTGAGCTCCAGTCTTTTAATTTTAGCAAGTAAAGCTTCTCGACATTCATTTTTTTGTTTTTTAAGGATGGAGCCTAGTTGGATGCATTTGCCCCTAATCACGCATTTGTGGGCTTCCCAAACCGTCACTGGGGAGACTTCATCAGTCAAGTTGAGATTTATATAATCCTCAATAGCACTGTCTAGTTGGGTTCGGCAATCTGGGTCTCTGATGAAATGCTCGTTAAAGCGCCAACGCCACTGACGGGAGGGGGGGCAACGCAAGGACATGGTAACCGTAATTGGGGCGTGGTCAGAGCCAACTATTTGACCTATTGAGGCATCAACTAGAAAATCGAGGGAGTTATGGTCTACAAGGAGATAGTCAATACGGGTGTAAGAATTATGAGGATGGGAATAAAACGTGTAGTCCCTGTCTTTGGGATGGAGCAGGCGCCAGGTGTCTATTAACTGAAAGTCGTGTAAGATTGATTTAAATCGTTTAACATCATTCCTAGAGGATCTAGGCGCTCCAGTAGAAGTATCTAGAAGAGGCTCCAATGCCCAGTTAAGGTCACCCCCTATCACTAATATCCCCGTCAGAGATCGTTCTATCAACTCTAAAGCCTCCTTCACAAAGCGGATCTGACCCTGATTAGGGAGATAGAGGTTAACAAATGTAAAAATTTGGCCAGCAATAGTAGTCCTCACCAGCAGGCCCCTCCCATCCCCAATTGGGATTTCTAATACATCATTCAGTCTAATATGTTTGGCAAATAGGATTGCAACTCCTTTAGCCTTAGCTCCAGAGAAATCATTGAAGTACCCCTGCGGGTAGTGACGGGAGTGTAGCTTCGGAGAGGCACCCTTTTTAAAATGCGTCTCCTGGAGGAACACCACATCTGCTTTGTCGGTGTGTAGAGTGTGTAGGAGCCGGGACCTCTTCTCGGGGATATTAAGGCCCTTTACGTTAAATGATACTAACTTTAAAGTAGCCATAATAATCTAGTAGTCATGAGTACCAGCATTGTTAATTTGCTATGGAACCCATATTGCCTTACTAAATGAGCGGCCGCCCAGGGCATCTTGTCTGGGTAATGGGGGAGGGGTAGGAAAACACAAGAGGGAGGGAGGGGGGGGGGAATAACAAAGACAAACGAGATAAAGAAAACAGCTGTCGATGCAACAGCAATACTCTGCGTCGTTAGTCATGGGAGACCGGAAACGGCCCATGATCTACAAGTGTACAGCAGAGCAAAGGGGGGGTCCGGGGGGAACCGGGACACTTCACCATCGATAGCATTAAAGTATAAACAATACTATTAAAAGTTGTTCAGTGGATATAACAGTTCTAATAAGGGGAAAACTAAGTCAGTAAACTGCGATAGCCTAGTAGGGCAGTAGTGACATGGAGGTAGGACAACGTGGTAAGAATTGCTAGTCCAGTATGAGAATGACAACCTAGAAATCGGGGAAACAAACATAGATAACAGAGTATACAATATGGCAGGGTGCGTCAGTCCATGTGCGTCCATGCGTGGTAATCGAGTACCAAAGTAGCCCTTAAAGTAGACTATTCAACCTGTACTGAAAAAACATTGTAGAAGAGAGAACAGCAAAACATTACTTAATAAACATAACCAATAGTCACGTGTCTTTATGAGTTGTTGCCGGGGTTCCGGTCCATCTTCGTCAACCCTCGTCATCCGTGGCACCCGCGGTATCAGGCACATGTGAGGGTTCTCCGGTCGTGTTGTTTCGCCGCCGCCTCCGAGGATTGCGGACTCTGTGCCACTGTTCCCTTTGGGGTGGTGGAGCCAGCGAGAGTTCAAACGGGTCCAGCCAATTAGGGAGGGTTGGGGCCGGGATATCCAGAGCTAAGCAGAAGTCCTTGACACCGTCGTATTCCTGTAGAACATAAAAGGATCCTTTATAGTTCACTTGGATGGATATCGGAAAACCCCAACGGAATTTAATGTTACGGCTCTTGAGTTCATCTGTGATGGGGCGGAGTATCCGCCTCTGCTGTAAGGTGGACCACGAGATGTCTGGGAAGATTTGTATCTTCTGGCCCTCAAAATTGATGTTCGGTGTTCGTCTGGCTGCTCTGAGAATCTCTTCTTTCTCTTGAAAGTAGTGGAGCCTGCAGATAACGTCTCGAGGTCGCTCCGTCGGTGCTCCTCTCGGGCGTAAAGCCCGATGTGCTCTGTCGAATACTATCTGGTAGTCCGAGTCCATTTCCAGAAGTTCATTGAATATTTTGGTTAGGGCAGATTCAAGGTTTTGAGGTGCGACGTCCTCAGCCAAACCTCGTATTCGTAGGTTATTCCGCCGACCTCTGTTATCCACGTCATCTAATCGCCGACCCATGGCCACCAGAGAACACGACTGCCGCGAGATGAGATCATGGAGGTCAGAAATTTTTGTGACCGTCTTTTCAGAGCAATCTTCTAGTGCTACTACTCTATCCGCAACATGCGTAATGTCCGCCTGCAGAGAAGAAAGACGGGTCTGTATAGAATCCTGTATTCTTTGTTCCATGGATTGAAGGTCGTGTTGCAGGTCTTGACGGGTAGGCAGGGATCGCAGTGTGGAGAGAATGGTGGATAGGTCCGAGGATTCCATCATAGGAGATGGTGGCGGAAGGGGAGCCGATTGCTCCTCAGTTGTCTTATCTGCCATAACTCTGGAAGGCAAGGAGGACGAAGAAGGGGTGGTTGAGGTCGGGCCAATTATCGGCGGCCGGAACAGCGTCTGAAATGCCTTGGTTTTGGATGTATTAGCTAAGGCAGATGACCTTTTCTTGGTTGACCGTCTGCCCGGCATGAGGCACAATATTAGGCGTGATCGGAGGGGGTTATCGTCGAACTGGGTATCCACATATAAGCATGAGTGTCGTATCACGTGTTCCCCCCAGCGTGGCCTGATCAGGTCATTGTATGTTACAGCTCAGGTACCATAGCGTGAGAGGGTTGTAGTTGGATAGTGTCGGCACACCATTCATCCATCTTGGAGCGCTTCTAGCCTCCCCTCCGAAGGTACCATGCAGTATAAGAAAGTCTGAGGATAGGGATGTAGTTCAGGAGTTTGCCATAAGAGGGAGATCTCGTCTCAACAATGGTATGGAAAAGTGTAGCTGGCTGTGAGTTTCTTCACAGTGTAAATGCACGGTGGTCAAAAGATTGGGGCCAGCAGATGCCCCCCTTATGAGTCTCCAACCAAACCTGCGGAGATGTATGGCAGGGATGCTAAGAGGCAGTCCAGTGATTGTCTGGGGTGGTGTGGGCCTGCTGCCACATACAGGGCCTCCGGGACCAGGTTATCTGATATGTTCCTGGAGTGGCCCGTAGCATTGGTGTCAGTGTGAGAGGGTCCCCCAGGGCTCTGCGGCCTTCTGTGTCTGGGTATGAATAGGGACAGGGGGTGTATAGGAAGGGAAAGGGTTAATTATTATTATTGTTATTTATATATATTTTTTTTTTAATTTATTTTTTTATTTATTTATCTAATTTATTTTTTACTCCGTGTAGCTCTAAGCCACTTCCCCCTGGTATTGCAGTGCAGTATTGCAGTCCCAGGGATCCCAGTCCAGCAGCTCAGCAGTGAACTTCCCAGCACCTCGAGTATAAGATGGCCGCCGGACGCCCTTCAGCGCCGCCCCGCGAGTCCTTTCTCCGGGTCCCCGTCGGGCAGGTATGTGCAGGGTGCAGCTGGTAGGAGGGAGGTACCGCTAGCCGCGGCCAGCGGCCAGCGGCAGCCGGAAGAACGGAGCTCCGGGGGAGATCCGCGGCCCGGGCAGCGGGTCCTGGAGCCGTCTCCGGCCTGCAGCCTAACTCGAGGTCCCGGCTCCTCCAGGTCCCGCAGGCCGCAACCCGCAGGAGCAGTTAAAACTGCTCCCCGATTCCGCGGCGCTGCAGGAGGCTCAGCAGGGGGTACAGGCAGGGTAATAGCGGAGGTGGGGTTGTCAAGGAGGCACAGGAGGGTGAGAATAAAGTAGTTTGGGCAATGGGTCCCAGGAGCTCTTGTCAGATACGTCTTTCTCCTTTTGCATCCAGACCACGCCCCCCCGCACCCTGGGATCTTAACGTGGTGTTGCAGTCCCTCCAATCGGATTGGTTCGAACCTCTACCAGAGGTTGAGGTAAAATTTCTCACGTGGAAGGCTGTCACTTTGTTGGCCTTAGCTTCTGCTAGATGTGTGTTGGAGTTGGGGGCTTTGTCTTGTAAGAGCCCCTATTTGATCTTCCAAGAAGATAGAGCTGAGCTCTGGACACGTCAGCAGTTCCTTCCGAAGGTTGTATCGGCATTTCATATCAATTAACCTATTGTGCCAGTGGTGAAAACTGATCACATTGAGATAAAACATAGCACCATTATTTACCATTTAATACTGTTAATTGGGGGTCATTCCGACCTGATCGCACGCTAGCTATTTTTTGCAGCGCTGTGATCAGGTCAAAACTTGCCAAAACTGCGCATGCGTATGCAAGCGCGTCGTACGGGTACAAAGCGGATCAGTGCTGGGCGATGGATTTAACGAATAATCCATTTGCAAAGCCGATCGCAAGAAGATTGACAGGAAGAAGGCGTTTATGGGTGTCAACTGACCGTTTTCAGGGAGTGGTTGGAAAAACACAGGTGTGTCCAAGCATTTGCAGGGCGGGTGTCTGACGTCAGTTCCGGGACCGGAATGGCTGATATGTTCTCAGCGGCTGAGTAAGTTCAGAACTACTCAGAAACTGCACAAAACTTTTTTGTATCACTCGGCTGCACAAGCGTTCGCACACTTGCAAAACTAAAATACACTCCCCCATAGGCGGCGACTATCTGATCGCAGCGCTGCAAAAAATAGCTAGCGAGCGATCAACTCGGAATGACCCCCATAGAACCTAGGAGTTAGCGCGGTACTTTGGAATATAAACTTTACTGTGATAGGTTGGTCACCTAGATAGTACAGCTGCTTGTCTGAACAAGACAGACGCTCAATGCGTAGATAACAATACCAATATCCAAAGCGGATGCTTAGGGCCCAGGAGGTTGCAGAGGGCCTGGCTGTACCACCACTTTTCAGAAAATCCATGACTGCTGGACTGTAAATGGTCCCGGCAGGCTGTCAATCATTAGACAGCTGCCGGGTGAAGGCTCGTCCAACGCTCGCCCGTCACTGCGTCCTCCTCTTACCTTCCTTCCGTCATATACGTGTAACATCACACGCACATAGAGAGGAGCCGGTCGGGACACAGCGCAAACGCCGCTGCTGTGACAACGATGTCGCTGGGACTGCGGTCACTGTGTCTGGAAGCTGGGTGCAGGAGGAGGAGCTCTAAAGGTACCGCACTATACAGCTGGCCAAGGTGAGAGGGATCTTTTTACCCATGCCTTTCCCCTCCGCCATCACTGAAACTAAAAGCCAGCAGCCATAGTAAATAGCTGCTGCTGGCTGGAGTATATGTACCTACACATTGGAGGGGAGACTAAGAGACACCTGGATGCAGCATAGATGGGCAGAGGGGAGGGGAGAGAGGATTCTAATGGCACATAGTGATATACATAACTTTATTTGTGTGTGGTTGTAGTGGGTTCTCTGGTAATGAGTGAGTGGGAATGTATTACGGTGAGTCTGTATGTGTGACAGTGTGGTGTGAATGGGAATGTGTTACGGTGAGTGTGTATGTGTGACAGTGTGGGGTGAGTGGGAATGTGTGACAGCGAGTGTGTATTGTTAGGGTCTCCTGCTCTGTGCTGCCACGTCGTCATGGCAACCGGGAGACAAGTGCTAGCGGAGTAACCTGAGCGTAGCTGATACTCCGGTTCGGGTCTTTTGCTGTGCAGTGGTTACAGGCTCTGTGCACGGCAGGGGATCCGGTGCTGGTTTTTGTGCTCACAGTCTGTGAGGTCTGAGTGGGGCGTGGACAGCACCTGCTATATAAACCCTCTTTTCAGGTTAGGCAGATGCTGCTGAATCTTTGTTGGTTAGTCAGTTCCTGAAAGCTAGCTAGTACTGTGTAAACTTTGTATTTGTTTGTTGCTTACTGCAAATAGGCCTTGGGATTTGGTATTACACTCTGCCAATCCAGACCTAGCAGTAAGACTGGAGTCAGTCGTTTAACCTGCTGGGGTTCTTTTGCTACTCTGTGAACCTAGCAAGTTTGCGGCTGTATTCTCAGACTTGCCTGCCAAAATCCTTTCTCACTGTGCAAGGTGTTCAGGTGTCAGTTTAGTGGCAGTAAGCTGAACCAGTGCACTGCAAGTGAGGACTAGGATTGTGGAGACTCTCCTTGTGTCTATTATTCCATCTCTGACCAAGGAGTTTACTGCCACACCCGTTGGTAACCCTTTAGGGTTTTGCTGTTGCCCTTAGCAACAGCATTTCGGGTTCTCTACGTATTAAATCACTACATCTCGCTTCTTTCCATCTGAGCATTCCTAATACTAGGGAGACACCCAGTTTCTTAGCCTTTGGGCTTCTCTGTTCACTTTGTGTTTATTTTGTTACCCTATCACCTTCTGTGTATGTAATGTCATATTCCCCAGTCTGTCTGTGAGTTCATTTGTTTTGCATCCCTCACCGTTCAGACACCAGTACATTCCTGCTGGCACTGGTGTGCATAACATGTATGTATGACAATGTGGGGTGAGTGGGAATGTGTTACAGAAAGTGTGTATGTGTGACGGTGTGGGGTGAATGGGAGTGTGTTACAGCGAGTGTGTATTAGAGTTGTGCGGCTGGCACTTTTGTGTTCTGGTTTTGGTTCTAATTCCACTTTCGAGTTTTGGTTTTGGCTTGGTTTTGCCAAAACCACCCTTTCGTGTTTTTGTTTTTGTTTTGGATCTGGATGATATTTGAAAAAAACATAAAAACAGCTAAAATCACAGAATTTGGGGGTAATTTTTATCCTACGGTATTATTAACCTCAATAACATTCATTTCCACTCATTTCCAGTCTATTCTGAACACCTCACACCTCACAATATTGCTTTTAGGACTAAAAGTTGCACCGAGGTGGCTGTATGACCAAGCTAAGCGACACAAGTGTGCGGCACAAATACCTGGCCCATCTAGGAGTGGCACTGCAGTGGCAGACCGGATGGCAGATTTAAAAAAAAATAGGCCCCAAACAGCACATGATGCAAAGATGAAAAAGAGGTGCAATGAGGTAGCTGTATGACTAATCTAAGCGACACAAACAATTGGCCCATCTAGGAGTGGCACTGCAGTGTCAGACAGGAGGGCAGATATAAAAAAAGGCCCCAAACAGCACATCATGTAAAGATGAAAAAGAGGTGCAATGAGGTAGCTGTATGACTAAACTAAGGGACACCAGTGTGCAGTACAAACACCTGGCCCATCTAGGAGTGGCATTGCAGTGGCAGACAGGATGGCACTATTCAAAAACTAGGCCCCAAACAGCACATCATGCAAAGAAGAAAAAGAGGTGCAATGAGGTAGCTTTATGACTAAGCTAAGCGACACAAGTTTGCGGCACAAACAACATGGGACGTGCTGGAATTTGCCCAGATGTAATACACGCACAATATTGGTGGCACAGGAGAGCGTACCCCTAAACCACACACACACACACACACACACACACACACACACACACACACACACACACAGCAAAACCTGTAAAATTATTTTGGATAATAAAAACCCTTTTATTTGGAGCTATTATAATAATATGCAGCACAGGCGAGCGTAACCCTACACCACACAGGCCAAACCCTGTAAAAATTATTTGGATTAAATATTAATAACCCCTTTATTTGGAGTAAATAATATACAGCACAGGACAGCACAACTGAATTTATATGGCAGCACCACTTGACTGGATTTATACGGAATTATATGAATTTATATGGAATTATACGGCAGGATCACTGGAATTATACGGCAGGATTACTGGAATTATACGCCAGTATCACTGGAATTATACGGCAGGATTACTGGAATTATACGTCAGTACCACTGGAATTATACGGCAGGATTACTGGAATTATATGCCAGTACCACTGTAATTATACGGCAGGATTACTGTAATTATACGGCAGGATTACTGGAATTATACGGCAGGATTACTGGAATTATACGCCAGTATCACTGGAATTATAAGGCAGGATTACTGTAATTATACGGCAGGATTACTGTAATTATACAGCAGGATTACTGTAATTATACGACAGTACCACTGGAATTATAAAGCAGGATTACTGGAATTATACGGCAGTACCACTGAAATTATACGGCAGGATTACTGGAATTATACGGCAGGATCACTGGACATATACGGCAATACCACTGGACATATACGGCAGCACAGGGACACCACCACTAGACTGATGCAGGACAATACACCACCACTGAACTGATTCAGCACAACACAGCACCCAATACAGCAGCACTGGACATATGGTAGCAGAGTATACCACTGTGACTGCCTGGTCACTGGAATGACTGATGGCTGATGCACAGGACACTACCACTGGACTGATGCAGGACAACACAGCAACACTGTAAGGGACTTGTTATTATTATTATACGACAGCACTGGACATATGGCAGCAGAGTATACCACTGTGACTGCCTGGTCACTGGAATGACTGATGGCTGATGCACAGGACACTACCACTGGTCTGATGCAGGACAACACAACAACACTGTAAGGGACTTGTTGTTGTTGTTGTTGTTATTATTATTATTATAATACGGCAGCACTGGACATATGGCAGCAGAGTATACCACTGTGACTGCCTAATCACTGGAATGACTGGTGGCTGATGCACAGGACACTACCACTGGACTGATGCAGGACAACACAGCAACACTGTAAGGGACTTGTTGTTGTTGTTGTTATTATTATTATTATAATACGGCAGCACTGGACATATGGCTGCAGAGTATACCACTGTGACTGCCTGGTCACTGGAATGACTGATGGCTGATGCACAGGACACTACCACTGGACTGATGCAGCACAACACAGTGGACATATGGCAGCAAGAGGACACAACCACTGTGACTGCCTGGTCACTGGACATTTGGTAGCAAGGGGACACAACCACTCTGACTGCCTGGTCACTGGAATGACTGATGGCTGATGCACAGGACACTACCACTGGACTGATGCAGCACAATCCACCACTACTGAACTGATGCAGCACAACACAGCAGCAAAGGACACAACCACTGTGACTGGACAAATACAGCACAAGACACTCTCCAATGTTGGAGTGAAAATGGCTGGGACGCGCGGCTCCTTATATGGAATCCAAAACCCGTGAGAATCCGACAGCGGGATGATGACGTTTTGCCTTGTTCTGGTTTCTGAGTCAGGCGGGAAAACCCGAGCCTGACTCGGATCCGGGCTCGAGACGTTAAGTCCGGTTGGGTTCGGTTCTCTGAGAACCGAACCCGCTCATCTCTAGTGTGTATGTATGACAATGTGGGGTGAGTGGGAATGTGTGACAGCGAGTGTGTATGACAATGTGGGGTGAGTGGGAATGTGTTACGGCGAGTGTGTATATATGACAATGTGGGGTGAATGGGAAAGTGTTATGGTGAGTGTGTATGTGTGACAGTGTGGGGTGAGTGGGATTGTGTGACGGCGAGTGTGTATGTATGGCAATGTGGGGTGAGTGGGAATGTGTTACGGTGAGTGTGTATGTGTGACAATGTGGGGTGAATAGGAATGTGTGACAGTGAGTGTGTATGTGTGACAGTGTGGGGTGAGTGTAAATGTGTGACGGTGAGTGTGTATATGTGACAATGTGGGGTGAGTGGGAATGTGTTACGGTGAGTGTGTATGTGTGACAATGAGGGGTGTGTGGGATTGTGTGACGGCGAGTATGTATGTAATGTGGGGGGAGTGGGAATGTGTGACAGAGAGTGTGTATGTGTGACAGTGTGGGGTGAATGGGAATGTGTTACGGTAAGTGTGTATGTATGACAATGTGGGGTGAATGGGAATGTGTTGCAGTGAGTGGGTATGTGTGACACTGTGTGTGTGGGGGGATGGGAATGTGTTACAGTGAGTGTGTAATGTATGTGTGACGGTGTGGGGTGAGTGTGACAGTGTGGGGGGAATGGGAATGTGTGACAGCGAGTGTGTATGTATGACAATGTAGGGTGAATGGGAATGTATTGCAGTGAGTTGGGTATGTGTGACAGTGTGTGTGTGGGGGGGATGGGAATGTGTTACAGGTAGTGGGTATGTATGACAGTAATGTGTGAGTGGGTATGTGTTACAGTGAGTAAAAATATGACAGTGAGGGGTGAGTGGGAAAGTGTGACAGAGGGTGAGGGCGGCATACACTGACTGGGCAGGGGCTTGCTTACCTGCCTGCAACAATCGGGGATGGAGGGGGGATAGAAGGCTGCTGTTACTTTAAAGGGGGGTACACATGGAGAGATCTGTGCTTAAATTCTAAGCAATCTGACTAGATTGCTTAGAAATTAAGCGTGGATCTCTCCATGTGTATGCCCTCAGCGATAGCTGAAGACGGCATTAGATACTGGTCACGGTGCCAAGCGTGGTAAATTCATCATTTAAGCAGCCCCGTAGAAAATGATAGAAAACGAGGGATAGCAGCAGATATCTCCAAATATCTGCTTTAATGGAAAATAGGAAATTATGATTAAACTCAATCACATAAACTTCAACAAAGGCTGGTAAAGATAAAGCATTTAGGGGTACATTTACTAAGCAGTGATAAAAGCGGAGAAGTGAGCCAGTGGAGAAGTTGCCCATGGCAACCAATCAGCACTGGAGTAACATCTATAATTTCCATACTATAAAATGATACAGAGCTGCTGATTGGTTGATGGGGAAATATCTCCACTGGCTCACTTCTCCGCTCCTTTCACTGCTTAGTAAATGTACCCCTAAGGAACAATAAATCAAGCAACAAATATAACACACCAGGATTAATGCTGAGTCAAGCTAGCTCCAGCCTGGAGATTGTGCTGTGTCATGGTCACAGGACCTGGGGCTTTGCTTGGGAAATGCAAAAACAGCCGTCAGGAATGTTCCTTCCTTCTGTAATCTGGCTCATAGTTCACAACAGTTCAGCTGCCAAACATCTGTTACACTATGAAACCTAAAATGCATGTATATAATATACTGTATATATGTATATATAAAGTAAAATACGCATAATTATTTTCAGTATAAGTCTTATACTCTTTCAGTGCATATGATAGACCCTTAATAATGTTGTTGCATTTGTACAGGAGGCAATCAATTGGCCGCCGGTCGGGATCCTGGTGGTCAGTATACCGACGCCGGAATCCCGACACCAGCTGGAATACCGACAGTCAGAGTCCCGATCGCCGGCTAGTAACCCCTGTTGGGTGGTGGTCCACCACCTGAATGGGAATAGAACCCTGTGGCGACCGAAGCGTGGTGAGCGTAGTAAGCCCGCGAGGGGACACGCTGTGCTCGCCGCCGGGATCCCCGACTGCCGGGATCTCATACTGATCCCATTTGTACGTGTTCAGGAGTTTATGCCAAAATACACCTGATGGGTCCTGATTGTCGATCCATATAGTACAGTAAATCCTGGGTTTGTTAATTTTTATAAAGAGAGAGGACTGCACTGTCAGTAATTCATGTCCTTGGGGAATAGTCTATATACTACCACAATGGGCTCAAACTAAGGGCCTAATTCAGCATGGGATGTAGAAGTGCAGAAATCTCTATTTGGCTATTTCCGCACTTCTGCGCACACGCCCACTGCCTGAGGGCCCACTCCTTCCTCTAGGGATCAGGTTCAAGACTGTGCACTTGGATTATACATGGTAGATATGTTGCATTACACTGCACTAAACTATTGTGTATTTCAAGCCTCAGTGGAGACTGGCCACACCCCCTTTGTAGGATGGCCACACCCCTAGGTATGGGCCCCTATCAATGCATTCCCCCGGTGGGCCCATAATGCCCCAGTCCGACACTGCACACGCCACTACACACATGCGAGAGGACTGTGGCGCAGACACTGCTGCACGCATGCACGAGGACTGTGTAGCGATGTGCTTGTATTTTAGGGGGTGGAGGAGGAAGACCTAGCATGCGGGGCGGCCTTGCCCTCTGCAGCATGCTAGAGAACGGAGTTGTAGTTATGTGATTTCTCGCAAAACTACAACGCATGCTGAATTAGGCCCTAAGGACCTTATTCGGTAGCAGTTTTACTAAATTAGCAAAACTGCAACTACTTGCGATCGCATGCTGGGGGCCCGCCTAGCATGCAACTCGCACAGGGCAAGGCCGCCTAGCATGCAACTGCCCACCAGCGATGCGAATGCTATTCAATTGCGATCACATTGTTAAAGTACGGATGCCCTCCTGCCAGCGCAGCCTGGCTGTGTAGGCAGGTGAAGGGCGGCCATGTTTTTTGTCGCAGCGGCCCATATTTTCACTGTGCCGCCCCCACAATGCCCCTGCGCGTGAGCACTGCGGCAGGATCAGAAGGAATGCGATCACATCGCAGCATCCTATGCTGCTGAATAAGGTCCTACATGCAGACACTAGAGACGCACAGTATAATAGCATTGGGGGTGCACTGCTGACTGGCCAATCTCAGCTACTGTATGTTGTATTGAGTATGTCAAATAATTAACATTCCCTAATAATCCTTGATGTGCAGAGCAATATACGGGCTTCCAAAATATGATATGTACATAAAAAAAGAAAGAGAAAACTAATACCCCTTTCACATCGCCAATGCCGGATCCCACCTGGGAATTGGAAACGGGTCCTTCCAAGATGGGATCCGGCATTGGATCCTACAGGCTGCCTTCCCGACCTGGCAATTTGCTGGGTCGGTTGCTATAGCGGCGGGGGCAAAGGCGGCGCTGGGAGATGAGCTCATCTCCGCGCCGCCTCTCCCTATGTAGTGAACGGGTCCCGGGTTGATGCGACTGACCCGGAATTCAACCCGGGAATAACACTGCTTTATTCCCGAGTTTAATTACCGGGTCAATTGACCCGGGAATTCGGCCATAGCCCTTTCACACCGCACACCAACCCGTGTTGACCCGGCAATATGCCGGGTCGATACCGGGTTATTTGTGTGGTGTGAAAGGAGTATAAGAATTACAGAAGCATAAATTATTTGAAATACATCTTTATTAGAGAAAAATGTATTAAAAAAGAAACATTCAATGCAATTGTATTCAAGTACCCCCCAAAAATACACCTGTCGAAAATTATTACTATTTAAAAAAAATAATCCATTGTTGTTATAAGTCTAAGAGATACCATAGTCAGGCACTACTGACCATTATTATGGTCTTTAAATATTGTGCATGATCAAGTTTGTAAAAAACTGTGAAAAAAATGTCAAAGGTATAATTTATATAATAATCCAATTTAGCAGTCACCTACTAAAACTACAGGCTCCCCTTTATTCAATTAAGTGTTTTCATTCTTCTAAATGTATTATTATCCTATATTTATAAGACACCAGAAAGTTTCTGCAGCGTTATACAGAGTATATACACAAGTAACAGTTAAATGCGACAGATCAATGGATCAGCACATAATACAAGGCAATAAAAAATATGAAGGTCGGTTTAGCGTCTCCCCAGGGTGTACCCAGCTCTTCTGGAGTGCTAGGCCGACTGTAACACCTTTGCCTTAACACCACCCACACCAAAGACACCTTCCTCTAGTGTGCACAATGCCCATCTGCCATGGTGATGTTCCCACTCATCAAGGTAAGCGTGGTCATTCTTTCCAACTTCCTGTGAGTCAGGACACCTGGTGGGACAAAATTTAAATTGTTTGTAGTAGAGATGTGCACCGACCCCCATCCTCTGTGTTTTGTTTTTGTTTTCTGGTTTTGGCAAAACCACCCTCACGCTCATGTGTTTTGGCTTTGGATACGGATTTTTTTTAAGTGCTAAAAACAGCTAAAATAAAGTAATGTGGTCCTGTTTTTGTTCCTACAGTATCATTAACCTCAATTAGATTAATTTCCAGTCAATTTTGACCACCTCACAATATTGTTCGCCAATATTTGCCAAAGGCTCGCTGGCTAAACGAAGCGACAGAGCAGCAGTACATACACATAGCAGTTACTTCAACAGTATAGCACATCTGTAAAACATTGCGGTACAGCAGTGGCAGACAGGATGACAGTTTAATAAACTATACGACCCCATAGAAAGAATGTTTTTTTTTTAAAAGAGGCCCTATGGCAGTACAAGGAAATGGAGGTGGAGTATGCATGTAGTGAAAGCAGGTAAAGCATTGATTGATAAGTTGATCGATTTAGTAATTGATTAAAATTGATAGAAAATTATTTGAATTATTATTTTAATTAAGCAGTGAATTTAGCAAATTAAACAAATGTAAAATAAAGCAAATTATAAACGAGAAAAGGCCATAATAGAATATAATTCTAATAACTGGATTCGATGAAAGAGAAGACAAGAAAATTAATACTTGCAGACTGTCCTGCTTACCATGCTGCCCCCCCTTCCTAATTGTACGATACACCCCTGTAATACATTTATGATGTGCACCACAGAGTCTGAGTATGAAGGCTAATGTTTTTCCTCCTAAATCTAATCCACAAGTGGTGCTAGATGGAATTGTCCTTTGGCCCTCCCACACATCCTTAACAAACCAAGCACTTTTGTGGCTGAAGTGCTTGGTTTGTGTGGGCCCCCACAAAACTAATTTTTGGAAGGACTACCTCTAATCACTAATGAGGAGGTTCATAATTAGGGTGTTGGTGGTGGTTATTGCTTGTGCTGGTTCAAACTGCTGGTACAGTAGTTGATACTGGACTGCTTGTGAGTATGTTACAAATATTTATTTATTGTTGATATATAACTTGCATGAACTTGCTGAAAATGACATGACAGTGAGGAGGTGCCTAGATGGTTAAAATCCCTACATCTATTAAGTTTAGCCACACAGATGGTACAGATACTTTTACAAATGTTGTCAAGATTTGGGTAAAAATAATTCCACAAGTAAGAGGTGGCTTTTTTTGGTCCTTTGCCCAGACATGACAATGGCCTTGTTTTTATCACAAGCAAGAACTGCTACCACTGATGGCTGGTTTACTTTGACACAAACAACATCCTCATCATCAACATCCTCATTAGCATCAGATGGTACACAAATATCCCCTCATCATGTTGCACTTCTTCCACACTAGTAGCCTCAGTTTCCATGTCACTATCTTTACTTGTAATATTCATCCCCAAATTTACAGAGGGTGCAGAAATGGTGGAAGGAGACTTCTCTAAAAGTTTAATATCAGAAATATCAGACTCACGCATACAGTAGCTAACGTGGACAACCCTAGACTTTAATCTGGGATTTGTAAACACACAATTCCATCTTCAGCCTTATAGCAGTATCCAATTACAAACAAAACATTTTCAGACAAAAAAAGCTGGTTAGTAATGCGATTTTTGCCTGATGTTCATTTCATACTTACCTACTTTGCTGCCTCCTCCTCCGGGAGGAGGCAGCGTTGTAGGTGCATGGGGGCGTGGCCGGCAGCAGGATGGGTTGTCGGGGGCATGGCCAGCAGCAGGATGGGTGGTCCGGGGGCGTGGCATCATGGTCGCGTCATCGTGACTCCACCCCCGCTGTGCTGTGCCGAGAAACGAGGTGCTGCATAGCGGGGGGCGGAGCTACGATGACGCGATTCAGTGCGAATCGCGTCATCGGACCCCCTCGGGCCGCCCACTTGTTCACTGCTGCGGGCGGCCAAGGGGGAAAGCGGGAGGCTTGCCCACCTTTCGGGGGGGCCGGGAGGGTCACCCGATTTTCAGGAGCCTTCCGGCCATTCCGGGAGGGTAGGCAAGTATGGTTCATTTTTTGGCCAAAAAATGTCCAGTTTTTGGATCAAAATACATGGGATCTGGGATAAGTTCCTAGACCCATATGTTTTTGTGAAAAAACGGGGCTCTAAGGGCTGGGTTTCAGGGATTTTTACTGTGGCTGATTGGATACTATCATTAGTGTCCTTCTTTTTTGCGGCACTGAGCTGTCTGTTTTAAAGGTAACACCTCTAAAAGACATTATCATCATCATCATTATATGAGGTTACAGACGAAGATGCCTGACTGTGGTTGTCCGCAATAGGCATTCTTCTAGTGCATGAAACAGCAGTAACACTAACCGGACCACCATTCACATATAAAGGCCGTGGCTTCAGCATTTCCTTGTCACTGTGTGTGGTGTATGGCAATTTTACTTTTTTTTTTTTTTGCCTGTAAACATTCTCTTTATACAGTATTTAGAAATGATGTTTTTTTCAACATTTTGAAATATTTAGATTTCAGGTGCCGTCTCTTAAACTTTGTGTCCCCTGGACCAACTTTCTTTTTTTAAATTCTGACATTTTTTATTCAAATATTTATGCATAACACCCAAAAAGAAATAAGAAAAGGATAAATGGAACAGATAACAGTGGCAGGCCATTTTTTCGGAGACCTGCGCATGCGCTGTAGACTCTGGCACTGTGCCAGACTCTCTAGTTCTCACACAGAGCGCTAACAGCGCTGCTGCGGCTGCCGGCTACGGGACTCGGGAGCGGGGGACACACACACCCGGACACTAGAAAGGTAAGTATATAGAAGAAATGGGTGCAGTCGGTGCGGTGTGGGCCCCCTCTGGACCCAGGGGCCCATGTGTACCGCGCACACTGCACCCATTATAGATACGCCACTGGACAGACATTTGAGAATATCATAGGACATTATGTACAGATGTAAGTATGATACATAAATAACAGGATATGCAAAGCACTCCATATCATAATATTAACCTACAAGAACCCAGAGGCGCCATATTATTAATATTATTATTCTTATTAATATTATTATATTTTATTTATATGGCACCACAAGGGTTCCGCAGCGCCCATTACAAAGTACATAAACAAATGAGCAAAACCAGAAATAAAGCACTAAAGCCCAGTACACACTAGGCAATCCCCACAGACGCCGTTATTGGCAGCGGCAGAGACCCAGCGGGGGGCCGGCATACACGCTTGCCGATGCCGGTTTGGAAGGGCGCGACGGTGGGGTGGGGGGGCCATAGGGGGCCATGCTGCAGTTGTCGTTAATGAGTACCTCCCTCGTCTGTACATGTTCAGATGAGGGAGGGGGTCTTTAACGATGCACGGGAGTGCGCATCATTAACGACATTGAGTGTACACACTGGACGAGATTGTAAAGGATCTCGCTCAGATCGGCCCTTCTGAGTGATATCTTTTATTTTCTCATCTAGTGTATATGGGGCTTTACAGTTTGAAACAATATAGGACAAGTACAAGGTATATATATACAGAAAACCAGGGGTTAGGTGCCATCAAAGGGAGTATTGAGTATAAGATAGTGTAAGTAAGAGAAGGAAAGGCACATGAGGGGAGAAGGCCCTGCTCTTACGAGCTTACAATATAAATGGGCTCGTATATCCAGAAATAGGATAAAGTTTCAAATACATGAGGCAGATATGACAAAATAAAAGAAAAGGGGTACACAAATACCCCGCATTTAGGATTTTAAATATAGTAGTTGCACATCAATACAATAGAAAATGAACAAAATGTAAAACATCTGGCCATACATCAAAACAAAACAAACAGGCCCAAAACTCGCCCTCCCTGTATAACCTAAACAAGGGTCTCTCTGCACATGTTATATCTGCCTCCCCTGCAGTGCAAATGGTTTTGCCCAACTGCTAAAAAATTTCCTGCTGCGATCAACTTGGAATTACCCCCATAGAGCACAAGGATAAACAGACAGGATATATGAGAGATTGCACCACAATGTGAAATATATAAGAAAAAGGCCTCCCTATTATCAAGCCATAATGTTATACATTAGCACACTAGTCTGGCCCAGACGCCATTTCCTGATAGGATGAATATGGAGTCCCAATCCAGCTCACATGAGAAGTCATAGGAGAATGACCACCATAATTAAATGACAACTCTCTCAGTCCTGGTTGGTCCAAAAGGAGTATAGTACTGTATGAATAGTGAAAAACATGGCAGGAGCTTCACATTCTCCAAAGTCCTACTGACAAAGGACTGCAGGATTGATCACGGCAGGTGAGGAAAAGAAAGCCAGGACACAATCAGTCTCAGGTGGCATAATGGCTGCAGGTGTGTAAGACTTGAATGCAGTCCGCTCAGCCTCATCACAGTAATCCCCAGGAGTACAGCAGGAAAAAATCTCCACCTGCTGTATACCAGCAAGCTCGGTAAGAAGCCTCTAAGTGGACGCATTAATGACCTGAACGATTTGCTGCAGAGAGCTGCCCATGGTGAAAGGCATGTAAAAGCCCAGCACCAGAACTATACAGTAATATAAGTCAGCAGGCAGAGGGTTATATTTTAACCGGCAGGAGAACACTAAATAGCGTCGACAGCAATGGCACACTCACAGTGCGGTGTCCTCAGCAGGGCCGGCAAGAGAAATCTTGGGGCCCGGTACACCAATTTCTCCGGGGCACCTTGCCTTGACTCCCCCCCCCCCTTATAAAGTACAAAGTCGCTGTAAAAAAATTATATATATATATATATATATATACACACATATACTGTATATATATATATATATATATATATATATATAAAATATACAGTATATATATATATATTATAATTTATACATATATATATATATATATACACACACATATATATATATATATATATATATATGGTCCTTGTATGGGCGGCATACAAGGACCATATACACAGATGCAGATCTGAGGGGAGGGCACCGGAGCAAGGTGAACGGAAGTCCGGAGTGCCAGGGACATTTTTTGCATATATATATATATATATATATATATATATATATATACACACACACACACATAGAACTCACCATACACACATTTATATAGAATAATATGGCAGTACCTTGACATAGTATACAGTATGACAGGCTGTGAGGGTGCCATCCAGGCACGTAGGGAGCAGGGATGGACAGAGGTAGTGCTGCAGGCAGCTGCTATAAGGAGCCCTGACTCACACAGTCAGTGTAGCCTGTGTTTGCTGCTCTGCTGCCCGGCTCTTCAGCGGCAGTGGCAGCAGATCGTCAGACAGGGACGGGGCGGCAGAGAGGCATGCCGCAAGCATAATGAAGGCAACAAAGCGAAGACCAACCAGACCAAGCAAGTGATGGGGCCCCCCTGAAGTTCGGGGCCCGGGAGGGTTGTCCCCTTTGACCCCTCCTGTCGCCAGGCCTGGTCCTCAGATGAAACAAAAATATAGGAAGTCACAAAATGGGTGCACACACAGCCAGCAAGTCAACCACAACAGTAGGGTGAGCAGCCGTCAGGGATTAGGCTGCATCAACTGAGGTCGCAGCTGGATACCAGGAAGGGACTCTAGAAGATCGCAACCACAGTCAAACCAGCTGGAACACTGAAACAGGACGGAGCCACCAGCCAGATTCAGCTCAGGGAGACAGCCACCATTACCCGGAACCCAGCCACACTACAGGACCCGACTGCAGAGAACACTGAGCCACAAACACACAAGCAGCAAGTAAGGACCACGTGGGAGGCTGTCAAATGGCACAGAAGATAATAATCCACCACTGTAACCCAGAATGAGAACTATCCACAAAAACAGGATATTTAGAAGGATCAGTATAGGAGAGCTGAAAAGCATATCCTACACCCAACTATTCAAGCCACGCCTTCCATGGACCCCGTTTAGTAGACGTTGAAGCACTATCATGACTTTTGACAGTTTCAGTTTAGTTTATTAACACAGTGCCTGCACTGAACGCACAACACAGTTCCTCACAGTGCTGCAACCACAGCCCTTCACAGTCTTACACAGCCACGGCAGTCGTGCCACATACCCTCCAACTGCACCTTTTTGGCAGGTACAGTACCTTTTTTATGGTCTGACTCTGTACCTGAAAAAAGGGCTTTGTACCAATTTTTGACTCTCCAAATTAACATTGAAAGTATAGGAAAGGGGGCGTGACCACATCCTTTTTACCCGTGGTCACGCCCCTTTCCTAATTTGTCCCGGTTATCATGTGTAAAATGTTGGAGAGTATGCTGCCACAGTAGTGCTTGCACCCCACAGCCCTTCACTGACACAGTCCTTAGTGCTGCACCCCATGTCCCTTCACAGTCTGACATAGCCACAGCAGTAGTTCCACAGCAATGCTTGCACCCCACAGCCCTTCACTGACACACTCTTCTGCCCGAACCATGAGGGAGGGACTTTTATAGAAACTAAAAACATGCAAGATCCGACGCCAGGAAGATGATTTGCCTTGTTTTGGAATCTGAGCCTGTCGGAAAAAACCCAGCCCGGGCTCAGAAGTACTCAGATATGCAAATTTTGTATGGGTTTGGTTTTCAGAAAACCAAACCCGCACATCTCTAGTTGGTAATCATGCTCAGGGCCGGATTAACAATGGGGCTAATGGAGCTGCAGCTCCAGGCCCACTCTCCAAAATAGGCCCACAGCTTCCTCAAATTGTGCAGCTGCAGTTAGGAGAGTTAAGGAAACAATTAAGGGCACTGTGGTCTGGCACACACGTAACAAATCCCGCCGCAAGCCGCCGACTGTTCACCCGCATGTGCCGCTGCCCGCCCACCCGTGCGCAAGGGAGATAGCGCGCGCCGCGCGGCCAGCAGCAGCGGTGACAGAGAGGGAGGGGAGAGAGAGCGCGCGGAGGTGCCTGCCACTGGGGCTATTCAGGCCGGGGCAGAGGTCGCGGACAGAAGAAGAGACGGGCGGCTAGCAGCCAGGGAGGGAGTGGAGGCGAGCCTGTGCTGCTTACCCGAAAGCAGCCAGATGTTAAAGACCGGACGGAGCTCTCTGAGCGGCCCGACCGGCAAGTTCATCTTATCCCCCAACTTCTTGGGGCTGAGGCAAGTGAGCAAGGTGAGGGGAGAGGGAGGCCAGGCAGGAGAAGCACCCTGTATAGTCCCTCTTCTCTATTTATTAGTATTATGTTGTCTCCCTATCATTATATGTTCTTTATACAGTGGCCATCGAGTCTGATTAATATATATATATATATATAGAAAAAACAGATAAGATCAGAGCGACCACCGGTGGTAAAAACAGTATAAAACTAGAGATGTATATTTAAATAAAAAGACGGGATTTATTTATAACGAACGTAGTCAGTAAAAAATTTTTTAGACATACATGGCAATATATAAAATGCGTGTTTTCCTAAAAAAGTTTTTAGACATAAAAAAAGTACCATATGAGGCATAAATGTATCTAAAAAGTATTTAAAAAAGAGGTAATGAATAGAATGAATAGCTTATCTTGAGGATTTTCAGTGTTATCACTGAAAATCCTCAAGATAAGCCTCATATGGTACTTTTTTTATGTCTATAAGGACCTGTTTTTAGTACACATCTGGGTCTTTTCATGCCTTTTTCCGAATTTTTTATGGTTTATTTTTAACCTAAAAACTTTTTTAGGAAAACACGCATTTTATATATTGCCATGTATGTCTAAAAAATTTTTTACTGACTACGTTCGTTATAAATAAATCCCGTCTTTTTATTTAAATATACATCTCTAGTTTTATACTGTTTTTACCACCGGTGGTCGCTCTGATCTTATCTGTTTTTTCTACATTTCTTTTATCCTACACACGTACAAGTGTAGGTTTTATTTAAGATTGAGCAGACACCCCATAAAGAAAGGGGAGTGGTACTATAGAGATTAAACAGGGGAATATACTAGACATACTGTGAAAAACTATCTCTACTATTTTTTTGGCGCTGTCAGTTCACCCCATATATACATATATATATATATATATATATATATCCTGTAATAGCTCTCTATTAATTGTCTTATATCACCGTGTTACTATCTTCAAGTCATCCACTAGCCACTCCGCAGTCACCCCTGCCTCCGTAGTCACCCACTATCTTCCCATCACCCCAGCACCCGCTATCTCCCTGGGTTCGTGTTCGGCCGTATCCCCTCTTCAACGATGTCGAGGCCAGCGACTATTCTTTCCGTCACCTGTCAGGCTGGGGCAGAAGAACCAGAAGAACCCCGGAAAGACAACCCAAACACAATATACTCAAGGACCACTACACATGGGGGCGGTGACAACCATTTATTGTACCGAAAATATCAGTCACCGCTATAACTCGATTCTCACTTGGAGCAATTGCCTATATTAAACATCATCTCAATATCCTATCTCTTCCCCTGTCTACAACAGTAATTACAGCTTAGGTATCTCAAAGGCATGACAATAACTCGGTCAAACAATCAAATATGGTTACATGCAATAGCAATCATTCATTATGTAGTAATATCTTAGAGCAAGGGATGTTGTGACAGTAATTCTGTTGCACTTCTTGAGCTGTCCATAGGATGGCGCTGCACGCTGGGCACTAATGTTCAGTTCCTGCGCCCCCAGTGGGCGTCTGCGGTCAGTGTTCCTTTAACAGAACTCCTGCACTATCACAAAGGAAACTCCTGAGAAGACGTCGGTGGACGTAAGGTAAGTGTTCAGAGAAAGGTGTGCAGAACTAACGGTCAGTACTATGACAATGCTAAATTCCTTTGTCGTATAGGCAACCCTTTATGAAGCTAAGAACACTGTACGCTGTTTACTTAAGAAGTACCGTAATGGTACGCTAGTTGCGTAACGATCGCTCAGCCGTAGGCGAGACGCTCAAGCGTCACGTTCGCTCACGGCCCAGCGATCACAGGACACGTTATTGGTTATGTCTAGGGTAATGATTCGCTATGGCGTAGCTTACGCTCGAGACCACGAGGAGGTCACCAGCGATGCAGACGCTCACAACACTATACCTTTATGATAAAACCTTATACCAATGAAATACACTGAATACCTTAATGTGAGTACAGGGTGTAAGTGCAACCTTGTGTAACCTGACTAACTACAAAGCTGCTTGAGCGTCACCGACGCTCAAGTGAACACTTAACACTATAGGAAATACACATATGCTGGTTTAGGTTCCAAAGCCTATTAACTGTATTATTTCTAATATACTTGTAAAAGGGGATAACAGTACAAATGATACACTACAATATAACAGAGACTTCCTAACCACAGAACTAAACAATAAATACAAAAAGACAATACTACACTGACCTAAATGCAATACAATACAATACTATCTAATACAATACAATACTAGCCTAGTCTAGGGGAGATATGAGAGAACAGAACAGAGAGAGAGAGAGAGAGAGAGAGAGAGAGAGAGAGATGAGATGAGAGAAATTGGCTCACAGAAAGACAATGATAACGGAGAGAAACTTACGCACAAAGGGTATGATCGCCTGCGCCTCGATATCCAGCTCCCGGCTATCAGCAGATAACCGTTGATGAGAGAGTGAGAGCTGGATGTGGTCGGCCTGCCTATTTATGCCCCACACACAATGCAATCTCCTGGTCCTACAATCCCATTGTCCATTGGCCGAAGGAATTCGGCCCTGTATCATAACAAAAGGTCATAGGGTGATTCATACAGGTGGGCTGTGACGATTTCCAACAGCTCAGGTGGGTGGGAAACTGGGTTTCCCGCCGCATACCTGAGTATGTGTAATTAATAGAAATGGACATAAACTTCTTATATCCATAACTATTCGCACGAGCGATTAATACGCTCCAAACCAACACCGGAATATTGCTAATTAAATACTCTTCCGATGGGTACCAAACACTGCTGTATGATTCCTGTTAGACCCTTCGTACGATATAAAGAGGGATTCCTCAGCTCTGGGACATTGTATTTTAACCAAACTTTCAGAATCTATCAAAGGGACCATGATCTATAAACTACATTAATTGTGAACATTTGTAACGAATGAGTCGCACGCTACGACTACATAAACTCTACCGTAAATACGCATACCGCGCCTGCGAGTGCACGTTATTGCGGGTATGCGAATCCACGGGAGAGCGCATGCACGCGCAGCGCGGACCAGTGTGCGGTGCAAATATGGCAACGTGCATTGAGACATTTTTCTGACTTTGACAGTCCACCCTTTGGCAGTCAATAATAACTGCCACAAAACATTTAAGGAGAAAAATGTAAGTCAGGGGTTAATTGATTTTCATGGTTGGGTAGGGGAGGAGAGAGGAGAAGGTGTGAAGAGGGTATGACCTAGTGAGAAAGCAGAAGCATGTGTGTATGAGTCCATGTTTGGAGGGTCATGTATCATCGTGCCGTACGTGTGGTAAATCAAGCTTCGAGGTATTGCGAAGTATACATTTGAATTCCTTCTTATCCTGTGGTACAGGTCTGTGGATGGGCTGTCAAACTTTACCGAGCTCGTTTCGGCTGTGGTTGTAACAAAATGGGGATGCACATTTTAGTTGATGATACATGAATGGGGGAGGTATGTGGTTGCTGATATCTGTGCCTGTATTCCCTATCGTCTATGTGTGTCGTTACCTGAGGGTTGTAGAGATGAAGATAAAGAACACTTACGAAAAATGCAATGATATTCTATGTCAGGGAAATGTACATCTGTCGTCGAAGTTGTGTTCGGTATCTGTTGAGAGTCGTCTTCTTTGCGCTGTTTTGCTCCTTAGGCATGAGCAACAAGCTTTGTCAGTGCCATCAGATTTACAAAAATGTTGGGCTAGCGTGAGTTTAAAAATACTAGGGAAACTGGGGATCCATGGCAAAGTTCATCAAGTGTCCATATTTAAAGTTGTCAAATCTTCTTCTTTGGTCAATCCGTTGTCTGTATACATCTCGTCTCGTCAGCTTCCTCGTCCAAGGGGGTCTTTGTATCTTGGAGAAAAGCAGAAAAACAGGTGAAAGAAACGGACCGTATAATCGCATTTTCATCACATCCTGGTTTCTATCATTGGGTCATAAATCAAATCCAGGTTAATTACAGTTTCCTCACTCCTCAAGCTCATCACTTTTGTACTTTGTTTGCACCTCATTAAAGCCTGCCCGCATCTAAATATCAATCCAATCGATATAACGACACCCAAGATACATAGTAGAAACTTTCCAACATCCATTATGACTCCTTGAGCCCAGTCTCCTAAACCGGAGAACCAATTTCGCGGGTTCAACCATGACACCCAACCAGTCAGCTCATTACCTACAGCAGCAAGGGTGAGATTGTGTTTTCGACGAAATTCCCACTTCAATTGGAGAATATCGTCCATCTTTTGGTCTATGACCTCTACCGGATCCTCGGTGCTATTTGTGATATACGTGCAACACTTTATGCCGTACTGTGTTGCCAATGTAACACAATATCCGCCTGTTACTGCTGTAAGATAATTAAGAACCATCCTATGCTGAACTAGTTCTGTTTTATAAGCTTGAAGTTCTCTTCCAGTGTATCTAAACGTGTCATCATACATTTCAGTGATATTATCTAACAAATTGGCGAGTGCGGAAATGTATTTATAATTCATCACTCCCCGAGCGGTACGAGTGAAATCTAACGCTACCAGAACCTGAATCCCGGTGGATTCATGGATAAGATCAGAGGCCGGATGCTCTAACCTTTCTGACAGTTGTCTTTTAACCCGGTGCTCGTAGTGAGTGTGAGTATAAGGAGCTTGGGCACCACGGTGTATGTCCTTCATTTTGTCATGTGTAACAGTCATCACTTCAGGCAATACTTTTCCAATGTAACACAATCCTTCAGAGTTTGGGGCAAGCCACTTGTACGCCTTTCTCCCGCATATGAAATATGCATCATCGGGGAGAACATAAGGGACGGAGAAGGACATGACCATGTTACAAACCTTCCAGGTGAAATCTCCTGACCCTAATTCTTCCAACTGCTTAATGCACGTATCGGTTTGTACGATATGTGCACAGTATCCTGGTGATACCTCTCCAACTCTAGTAATCCTATTTCCTAAGGTATATCGATACCGGAAAGATTTTCCTCTACTGGCTATGTGGCGTACGAGCTCTGTATCTGTAGGCATTCTATCTGCTCTGTGTGAAAAGGTCATGGTAAGGTTGCTCCATGACACTTCCCAATTTCCCGGTTTTCTGGGATTGGAGATGTTAAAACATAAGAGGGACCTATCCACATGGTATTGGTGGAGCTTCAAACTAGGAGGGCTGGAGATGTTAAACCTCCGGTCCACCGGTCTCCCACCACTTAGCTCAAGTACCTCCCCTAACGTTAAAGGAAATGGTACTAGCCCTGATTTGCTGTGACCCTGAGGTACTTGAGAGCATACCCAACAATCTGTTTGGTTTAACACGTTACCCACTAAGGAGTGATAGTCACTCAATGGATGCCGGTCTATATGGATATTAAAACTAGATTGGCATTTCTTTATGCATCCATCTTCAACCAGATTATCACAGAGCCTACAGATACAATTTTCTTCAGCTAACAATCCATCACAATTTCTTCTATTGGATCGTTTTCTGATACTCGCCTTTGCTTGTTGGTTTGGTTGATCTTGGAAAACTACGCCTCCATCATCATAATCGGAACCCATTCCAGAACCTCTTTCGACCTCTATGGTACTCTCGCCGGAACAGACTGCTCTGGTCAACATCATGGTTAACATCAAAATCCGGATCACAGTCTCTTGGGGCAAGTCCATCTTTGAGGAGGAAATAGAGAAGAATGAGAAGGGGGAAAAAGAAATTTTAAGGGAGAGGGGCTGGGAAGTGGAGAAAAACAATAAAAGGGAGAGGGGAGTCGACAGCTGCTTTCGATTTTCAAGGCTCAGGTGTCGCCTCAATCCTCCTGGAACAGACACTCCAGTGATACAACCTCTACCGTCTGTTCCTTATCGCGGGACTTCTCTGGATCAGCAACCTTTTTGCAGTGGGATGAATGGACCCAAGTCTCTCTCTCAGCAACCTTCAATGCTGTGGTGCTAGTCAATAAGACCTGGTATGGTCCTTCCCATCTATCAATAAGACAACCTGAGCGTAGAAAATTTCGTATCATTACATAATCCCCAGGTTCAATGTCATGACAATTACTATCTGGTAAATCAGGAATCACCAACTTCAGATTATCATTTTGATTCCTCAACTGTTTACTCATGTTAATCAAGTACTTTACAGTCACTTCATTGTTACATTTCAAATCATCCTGAGGGTTAATCATGACATGCGGTTGTCGACCAAACAAGATTTCAAAAGGAGACAGATTAAGAGGGGACCTGGGAGTGGTTCTGATGCTATACAAAACAATGGGTAAAGCTTCTGGCCACGTTAATCCTGTCTCTGCCATTACTTTACTCAATTTATTTTTAATAGTGCTGTTCACTCTTTCGACCTTCGCACTCGCCTGTGGACGGTACGGAGTGTGCAGCTTGCTATCAATACCCATCAATTTACACATTCCTTGAAAGACATCACCTGTAAAATGGGTACCCCTATCACTTTCAATGATTCTAGGGATACCATATCTACATACAAATTCCTGCACAATTTTCTTAGCTGTAAACATAGCGGTATTTGTAGCTGCTGGAAAAGCCTCGACCCAATTCGAGAAAACATCTATACAGACAAGTACATATTTCAAATTTCGACATGGGGGTAATTGAATGAAGTCAATTTGTATTACCTGGAAAGGGCCGCCGGCAGGTGGGATATGGGATGGTTCTGTAGGTATTGCTTTTCCAACATTCTTTCTCAGACAGGTAAGGCATGACATTGCTCTTTTACTCGCATGAGAGGAGAATCCTGGGGCGCACCAGTATGCTCTTACCAATTTGCACATCCCCTCCTTGCCTAGATGAGTCAGCCCGTGAGCTGCTTCAGCCAGACATGGAAGGTATGCCCTGGGGGCCACTGGTTTACCATGTCCATCCGTCCAGAGCCCTGAGGACTCCTGGCCATATCCCTTTGCCTTCCAGACTGCTCTTTCCTGTGTGGAACACAGATTCTGCATCTCACACAACTTCTGTGTGTTGATGGTATTAAATACCATCAACTGTGTGGTGTCTGTCCGTGTGGGGGTAGCAGCTGCAAGCTTTGCGGCTTCGTCTGCTCGGCTGTTACCAAGGGATACTGGGTCTTGGCTATATGTATGTGCTTTACATTTGATAACAGCCACTCTGTCGGGTTCCTGTATCGCTGTTAGAAGCCTTTTTATGTGAGCTGCATGCGCTATCGGTGTACCAGCTGCCGTCATGAAATTTCTGAGACGCCATAGCGCTCCGAAATCATGGACTACCCCGAACGCGTATCTGGAATCGGTGTAGATATTGGCTGACTTACCCTTAGCCAATTCACATGCTCTGGTTAGGGCGACCAGTTCAGCAACCTGGGCTGAGTGAGGTGGGCCTAGCGGTTCCGCTTCTATGGTGTCTTGGTCATCTACGACTGCGTATCCAGTACACAAGTCTCCCGAGTCTGACTGTCTATGACAACTACCGTCCGTGTAGAACGTGAGTTCTGCATCTTCCAGTGGATTGTCACTGATGTCAGGCCTTGCGGTAAAATTTTGGGTCAAATATTCCATACAATCATGTGTATCTTCCTTTGCATTAAATCCTCCTTCCCCATCACTCTCACCTTCCACCCTTTGTGTCTGACCAGGCACACCTGGGAGAAATGTTGCAGGATTTAATGCGCTGCATCTCCTTATGGTGATGTTTACGGGGGCCATTAATGCCAATTCCCATCTTGTAAACCTTGCAGATGAGACGTGTCTGGTTTGGGCAGAATTCAATAAGGCAGATACCGCATGCGGTGTATGGATTGTGAGGTTGTGGCCTAGCACGACATCTTCGCTTTTTGTCACTAGCAATGCTATCGCCGCAACGCTACGCAAGCATGTGGGGAGGGATCGCGCTACCGTATCTAGCTGGGCGCTGTAGTATGCAATTGGCCTGCTGGCATCACCGTGTTTTTGTGTTAGTACACCTGCTGCGCACCCAGCACTTTCTGTTCCGTATAGTTCAAAGGGTTTCCCATAGTCTGGCATACCTAGTGCTGGTGCCTGCGTTAGGCACTGTTTGAGTCTCTCAAATGCTGTTTCAGATTCGTCTGTATGCGAAATCCGATCAGGTTTGTTTGAAGAGACCATTTCCTGCAAAGGTAGCGCCAATATGGAAAACCCTGGGATCCAATTACGGCAATACCCACACATTCCTAAAAACGTCCTGATCTGTTGCTGGGTTTGTGGCAGTGTCATGTCTCTAATGGCTTGGATTCTATCAGTGGTCAGGTGTCTCAGTCCTTGTGTTAGACAGTGTCCCAAATATTTTACCTTAGCTTGGCATAATTGTAACTTGTCTTTGGAAACCTTGTGACCTGTGTCTGAAAGATGAAACAGGAGCTGTTTCGTATCCTTCAGAGATGCTTCCAGTGAATCTGAACACAGTAATAAATCGTCCACATACTGTATCAATACTGATCCACTGTCTGGTTGGAAAGACTGTAAACAATCATGCAAAGCCTGAGAAAATATACTTGGACTATCTATGAAACCTTGGGGTAACCGAGTCCACGTGTATTGGACTCCTCTGTATGTGAATGCAAACAAATATTGGCTGTCAGGGTGCAGAGGTACCGAAAAGAAAGCGGAGCAGAGGTCAATAACAGTGAAAAATTTGGCAGTGGGAGGAATTTGCATTAGGATGACAGCTGGATTAGGCACTACGGGGAACTGACTCTCAACTATTTTGTTAATCCCCCTTAGATCCTGCACTAGCCTGTAACCCCTCCCCCCACTCTTTTTAACAGGGAAGATGGGACTATTTGCGGTGCTGGACGTTCTTACTAGAATGCCCTGTTGTAGCAAGCGCTCTATTACGGGAAAAACTCCTAGCTCCACCTCTGGCTTCAGAGGATACTGTGGGATTTTTGGAGCTATCCTACCATCTTTTACTTGCACAACTACTGGAGCTACGTTTGCCATTAATCCAGTGTCCTGTCCATCTTTTGTCCAAAGTGACTCTGGTATCTGAGATATCATCTCTTCTACTTGGGATGGATTCCTATTTGTCATAATGGAATGTGACATTAATTTTGATGGGGAGTCTAACATGTCTCGTACTTCCTGAGCGTGATTCTCAGGAATGTCCAAGAATACACCTTCAGGGGTACAATAAATGACGCAACCCATTTTACATAGTAAGTCTCTCCCCAGGAGATTAGTTGGTGCAGATGCAGCCAGCAAAAAGGAATGCTTGGTATGCAAAGGCCCTATTGTAATCTCGGCTGGTTTGCTAACAGGGTAGTGCTGGACTACTCCTGTTATTCCCATGGCTGGAATTGTCCTACCGGTGGTTCTCATGCCCACTGTCGAATTTATCACTGACTTGGCCGCCCCTGTGTCTACAAGAAAGTTTAAAGTTTTACCAGCTACATTGATTGCAATTTCTGGTTCGTTTCCAAGACTAGCAATCAACTTAACTGGCTGCAGATTACAGGTATGGCCACACCCCTATTGGGTATGCTGACCTCCCAGAATCCCGCTGGCAGCAACTACTTGTGAGGGAGTTAGCTGGGAACTACCAGAGGCATGCCAGTCTCTGTTTGGGGGATATCTTTTTGTTTCCCCTGTATGTGGCTCAAAACTCCGCCTCTGTGGACCCTGCTCCCAATGTCGTGTGTTGTGTTGTTGTCTAGGGGGTTGAAAAGATCTTTGTACATTCTTTGTTCTACATTCTCGTGCAAAGTGTCCCGGTCTGTTACAAGAAAAACATGTTATTACACTTGCCTTACCCACAGGATTCGGTGGTACATACGCAGGCTGCCTTGTGGTCAGCGCCTGTATACTTACGGACATCAACTTATCACTTTGCGATTCCCTGTGCCTAGTGATGTTTCTGTCGTGATCAATAGCAGCTTCTCTCAAGCCGGACACTGACAGACCTCGCCAGCACGGTTGCGTGGTCTGAACCCTAGTCTTTAATGTTTCCTTTAAACCATCCATCAGTACAGATACTGCTACTTCCCGATGGTTTGGGTTGGTCTTAATGTCTTCTATACCAGTGTACTTTGCCATTTCTAATAGTGCCCGGTGAAAATATTCTGTTGCCGTTTCGGACTCCTTTTGCTTAATGGAAAATATTTTATTCCATTTAACAACGGCTGGGAAATACTCTTTTAGCTGTAAATTTATCCTCTTTACATTATCCTTGTTGTACACGTCTGTAAGCGGTACATCTTTATCCAATGCACAATCAGCTAAAAACTGAGTTGCATCAACATTGGAAGGTAAACAAGCTCTTAGCAGTATCTGCCAATCCTTGTTGTTGGGTTCTACGGTGTTACCTAGATCCCTGATGTATTTTTGGCTAGCAACTAAATCCTTCCTGGGGTCAGGAAATTCGGACACTATTGTTCTTAATTCCATTCTGGAAAATGGAGTGTACATGGCAATGTTCCTTATGGGAGTGGCTCCAGACACATCTGTTTTTCCATTGGGAACTGCTATTACCCTTACAGGAGCAATTCTAACAGCCTCTTCCTGTGTAGATTCTACTGCTTGTTGTGGTACAATTGTTTCAGTGTAGTGCATGGTGCCGTACTTACCCGTTGACACGACCTCACCTATCCCTCCGCTAGGGGCTTTCACTAATCTCGTGGGTGTCGCTGTGCCTACTGTGGTCTCTGCTATGGTGGCTGCAAGAGAGAGAGCTGAAATTGTTGCTGAATCGTCTTCTTGATCACACTCCTGAGGAAGGTTCAAAACAGGGTACATCTTGCACGGGTTAATACTTGCATGAGTTATTTGGTTAACATCATTAACATTTACAGGGTTACTAAGAGTTTGTGTTTTACAACCCAGTGCGTTTCTCTCCGCAATCAACTTCTCTCCTGCAATGTATGGTGGAGGAGGAGCTGTGGCAATCAACTTCCTGACTGCCCCAGATCCTGCCGCCAGAGCCAAACCTCTCTGTATCTCACCTTCCTGGTGCCATAACTGTAAACAATCATGATGTTGAATTCGTCTCTTTGTTGATTTTACGAGACATATCCTCCTCCTTAAATTTTGTAACACTTCTGGACTAAAGCTACCTATTCTTGGGAATTTGTCCCTGTCTTGTACAGTCATTCTCTCCCATTCATCACATAAAGATTCGGTGTGAATTCCATATTTTTCACACATTACATATCGTGCCGACCCAACTGGTCGGTTCACAGAATCAACCTGAACCAGGGTTGATCGCCCCCTACCTGAACAAATGGCCCCCATAATCTGCAGGCGTTGCTTATTCCTCCTTGAATATCAAGGCTTTCAGCGAACCCTTACAAACAAACCAAGATGTCCTTGGGCAGGCCGGCGGTGGTGGTTTATCAAGTACCCCACTTACTTCTCGCCCACGTTGGCCTGTGCTGCAATCACTGTAGCCAGAGCTGCTGTACCCAACCTAGGGCCCCTGTGAACCTTTAGTTTACTGGAACATATGAGGGTTACCCGCAGGACACTTACTCTTTCCAGTAAAGTTGGGGTTGTTAGATAGTTCCTGAGTGACCAGCGAACTTCCCTTCCAAAAATAAAAAATTACACAAATCACGTCAGAATGTACAGATAGCGTTTGTGACCACTTTACTCTAATGGTATTAGGTCAGATTACTAACTACTGCACACAATAACGTGCGGTCCAATCGTTCAGTATACGAGCACTACTTGTCATGTACTGAACGATCAATGGAATCTATGTTTCCGGCTGCGATTCCTTCAGCCAGAGCTTGTATGGCCTATATGGGTTCTGCACCAACACCCCAGGCGTTGTGCCACTGGACTTTTATAGCGGACCTTTTACCTTACGACCTCCTGGTCTTGTTACCTTATGACCTCCTGGTCTTGTTACCTTATGGTCCGCTATACTCTAATGCTCAAATATTATTTAACCAGAGATGCCTCCCTAGCCACCGTATATGTCACTTACACGTATGTCCCTTGACGAGTACCCGGCTTTCCTTTTGGTTCCACCTTAAAGTTATATAAACTTTTGTATACAAAACACACTCACTCAACACAAGTACACTTTTGTTTCTATATCTATTTCTGCGCAGAAATTGTCTTTAGGCCAAAAGTGTTACCAATTAGGAGCAGGATCTGTTAAACTAAATTTCAGATTTTCCAAAAATAGATTTGCGTTATTTACCGCTTCGCGTTATCTACCGCTGTGCGTTAATTATCGCCTTTGCGTTACTTCACTTTATCACAACTTGAGCTACGTGGGCGTAACCGGACGCTACGTTGCGTAATGTACGCTGCGTGCGTCTGCCTTTTGGATTGCGTACGCTAGTCTTTGTTAGCGACACGTGTATGCAATGCAAAGGATCCACCGTAACACAATATATTTTTATCAATGTAAATGATCCCTGATCATCTGCCGCAATCCACACTGACTGCCTTGTATCTCAGACAAACCGTGTGTTTGTTCTATACTTTAACTATCACCTCTACTATTAAATAACAGCAAATCTCTTTTTAGCACTTTCTATCAACTATAAAATTTGGCAAACAGGAATAGTGATATACGAAAAATGAAATACACAAGTGAAAAGAAATGCAGGTATGTATGCGTACGCAAGACAAAAGAAAAATAAACAGTTTTAAAAAAGACACAAGCGTTTTGTTCTTACTTCCGGTTACCGGGTTCCTTCAGCACTCTTTATCTAAGCGAAGCAGACGCTTATCCCGTCAGCACTGTGAGACAACCTCCCACCCTTTGCTGGAGGGATAATGTCTGCTGATCTACCTAGTGCAGATATGAGAAGGATAGGACGAGCCCGCAATTGACAATGCTAAATTCCTTTGTCGTATAGGCAACCCTTTATGAAGCTAAGAACACTGTACGCTGTTTACTTAAGAAGTACCGTAATGGTACGCTAGTTGCGTAACGATCGCTCAGCCGTAGGCGAGACGCTCAAGCGTCACGTTCGCTCACGGCCCAGCGATCACAGGACACGTTATTGGTTATGTCTAGGGTAATGATTCGCTATGGCGTAGCTTACGCTCGAGACCACGAGGAGGTCACCAGCGATGCAGACGCTCACAACACTATACCTTTATGATAAAACCTTATACCAATGAAATACACTGAATACCTTAATGTGAGTACAGGGTGTAAGTGCAACCTTGTGTAACCTGACTAACTACAAAGCTGCTTGAGCGTCACCGACGCTCAAGTGAACACTTAACACTATAGGAAATACACATATGCTGGTTTAGGTTCCAAAGCCTATTAACTTTATTATTTCTAATATACTTGTAAAAGGGGATAACAGTACAAATGATACACTACAATATAACAGAGACTTCCTAACCACAGAACTAAACAATAAATACAAAAAGACAATACTACACTGACCTAAATGCAATACAATACAATACTATCTAATACAATACAATACTAGCCTAGTCTAGGGGAGATATGAGAGAACAGAACAGAGAGAGAGAGAGAGAGAGAGAGAGAGAGAGAGATGAGATGAGAGAAATTGGCTCACAGAAAGACAATGATAACGGAGAGAAACTTACGCACAAAGGGTATGATCGCCTGCGCCTCGATATCCAGCTCCCGGCTATCAGCAGATAACCGTTGATGAGAGAGTGAGAGCTGGATGTGGTCGGCCTGCCTATTTATGCCCCACACACAATGCAATCTCCTGGTCCTACAATCCCATTGTCCATTGGCCGAAGGAATTCGGCCCTGTATCATAACAAAAGGTCATAGGGTGATTCATACAGGTGGGCTGTGACGATTTCCAACAGCTCAGGTGGGTGGGAAACTGGGTTTCCCGCCGCATACCTGAGTATGTGTAATTAATAGAAATGGACATAAACTTCTTATATCCATAACTATTCGCACGAGCGATTAATACGCTCCAAACCAACACCGGAATATTGCTAATTAAATACTCTTCCGATGGGTACCAAACACTGCTGTATGATTCCTGTTAGACCCTTCGTACGATATAAAGAGGGATTCCTCAGCTCTGGGACATTGTATTTTAACCAAACTTTCAGAATCTATCAAAGGGACCATGATCTATAAACTACATTAATTGTGAACATTTGTAACGAATGAGTCGCACGCTACGACTACATAAACTCTACCGTAAATACGCATACCGCGCCTGCGAGTGCACGTTATTGCGGGTATGCGAATCCACGGGAGAGCGCATGCACGCGCAGCGCGGACCAGTGTGCGGTGCAAATATGGCAACGTGCATTGAGACATTTTTCTGACTTTGACAACTATAACACAGCAGCAATGGTTAACGGCACTAACCGTATTTGTATCCACGGTAAAGTAAGTCACAGGGGAGGTCGCGGCTGACCACAGTTCATCTATGTATATATAACGCCACCATTTGGAAGTGTTTACTGAGGCGCTTTGGATCAGGGGCGTCCCCCCTTGTTTCCTGGCAAGCACTCGTGGCGTCAGTCCCACTGTCTGGTGGGGTATGGGTTGGAGCAGCCTGACTTGTGGACAGTAAGGGAGAGTCACTCTGGGGGCTAGAACTTCAGGGGGACCGCTGATAAGGGTACCTGTGTGTTGCTGGCTCCTGCCAGTCCGATCTGCTGCGGTTCGCCCCCAGTCCTGCGGCCATGGTATCTGTCGGCAATGTGGGTAGGGGTAGTTCCAGCTGTCCCCCTCATCCCTGCTCCTGCCTCTCTATTGTGCGGCGGTTTCTCCTTCCGGGCGGCTCGCAGGCTGGTCACTTGGTGCAGCGGTAGCCGGCGGTCTCAGCTCCGGCCAGCCGCTGCTCACACACAGCGGGTCCCTCTGCTCCGTCTCTCTCTAGCGGTGGTCAGGGGCAGCGTGTCTGGCGGCGGGTCTCTATATCTCTATATCCGCGGCAGCGGGTCCCGTCCGGCTCTCTCTCCCTGAGGCGGCTTCCTCTCTTCTCCCGCGGCCGTGCTCCCACGCGCTCCTCCTCCTCTTCTTGGCGCGCAGCTTCCCCTCCAATCCTGACACTCCAGGTTCCCGTGCCTGGGCAGACCAGCAGTACGGTTCTACTGGGTCCTAGTGCCCTTCACGGCTCTTCCCGCATGTTGTTGCTAGGCAACTGGGGCAGGGGATCTCGACACTGTCGGTGCCTATGTAGCTGACAGGTCCCTGCAGGCAGCGCTGGCTGTTATGAAAACTAGTAGGGGGACAGTAGGGGTATCCCACACGTGGGTACCACATCCCTGTCACCCATTATCTCCCTGCCTCCCCAGTCACCCATTTTTGCAGTGCGCGCTGTCACTTTATAAATCTAATCACATCAAGGGGTGCCAAAATCTATAGTCATTTACCAAAAAATTAAGCTCGGGCTGGCCCTGTGCTCACCTCTTCTCAGATGCTATGTCTAGTCCCTTCCCCAGCCATGAGCTGCCCTGCTGCTGCATTCTGAGTATGCAGAGACGTCCAGAAAGACCCTACTACCTCCAGGACCAGGCCTGCACCCCTCCTGCTCCTATACCCCATCGGTTGGTTCCAAATCGGAGTGGGAGAAAGGCCCTACTGACGTCACTAGGGGAGGAGACACGTCACCAGGGGGAGGAGCTACGGCCGAACAGGGTACCCGAAAAGTACGCTCGCCATGCTTCGGGCTCGCTTCGATCACCATGCTTCGTGCTCGGTGGCTCGCTTCGCTCGCCACCTGATTACTAAAGGTAATTGTTGGTGGCGTGGATAGTAGAAGAACTATCCCGCTGGCCTAGCTCCTCCCCCTTGTGTCGTGCCTCCTCCCCCTGATGTAAAAAAAGGTCCCTTAGACCACTTGAATCTAGCATCTACCATACCCCATCTGCGCAGTTATGTGATGTGGGAAGGTAGCACAGTGCAATGGTGTGGGAAGGTAGAGCAGTACGGTGGTGCGGGAAGGTAGTCCAGTAAAGTGGTATGGGAAGGTAGTGCAGTAATGTGGTGTAGGAAGGTAGCACAGTAATGTGGTTTTGGAAGGTAGCGCAGTAATGTGGTTTTGGAAGGTAGTGCAGTATGATGGTGCGAGAAGGTAGCACAGTACGGTGGTGCGAGAAGGTAGTGCAGTAAAGTGGTGCGGGAAGGTAGCGCAGTAAAGTGGTGCGGGAAGGTAGCACAGTAGGGTGGTGCGGGAAGGTAGAGCAGTAAAGTGGTGTGGGAAGGTAGCAGAGTAGGGTGGTGCGCGAAGGTAGCGCAGTAAAGTGGTGCACGAAGGTAGTGCAGTACGGTGGTGCGAGAAGGTAGCACAGTACAGTGGTGCGAGAAGGTAGCGCAGTAAAGTGGTGCCAGTAGGTAGCACAGTAGGGTGGTGCGGGAAGGTAGCGCAGTAAAGTGGTGTGGGAAGGTAGTGCAGTACTGGAGTGCGGGAAGATAGCGCAGTAATGTGGTTTTGGAAGGTAATGCAGTAGTGTGGTGTGGGAAGATAGTAATGGGGTGCCGGAAGGTTGCGCAGTACAGTGGTGTGGGAAGGTAGCTCATTAATGTGGTTTGGGAAGGCAGCGCAGTAATGTGTGGAAAGGTAGCGCAGTGTGGTGGTACGGGAAGGTAGCACAGTAATAGGGTGCGGGAAGGTAGCGCAGTAATGTGGTGTGGGAAGGTAGCGCATTAATGTGGTGTGGGAAGGTAGCGCAGTATGTGGTGTGGGAAGGAAGCGGAGTAATGTGGTGTGGGAAGATAGCGCAGTGTGTTGGTGCAGAAAGGTAGCGCAATAAAATGGTGCAGGAAGGCAGCGCAGTACTGGAGTGCAGGAAGGTAGTGCAGTAATGTGGTTTTGGAAGGTAGCGCATTAGAGTGGTGTGGGAAGGTAATAATGTGGTGTGGGGAGGTAGATGTAGTGCAGGAATGTAGAATAGAGAGGTAGTGCAGTGAAATAGTGTGGAGATGTAGTGTGAGGAGGTAGCTTTGTAATATACTGCAGGGTTGTAGTACAGTGGTGTAGTGTGAATAAGTATCACGGTGATGTTGTGTGTGGAGGTAGCTTTGTGATGTAGTGTAGAGAGATACTGCAGTGATATAGTATGTCACCACACCACCCCTACCCGCCCAGGAGAACTTCTCTATGGCACTGATCACACTACCTGCATCAGTACATAATAGGCCGTTCCGAAATCTCAGCTCCAGGCCCGTGTGGACCTTAATCTGGCACTGATCATGCTATATTACATATGTAACTTTGTATGACAGTTAGCAGGGAGCACATGCTCATCTCCTCTTGTCAGCCATGATAAACCTGTGCAAATTCAGCTGCCCTGGCCCTGCAAATCTATACTCTTCCTCTTAACACCAAATTTAAATTGTGCAAAAGTAATTGAGTGACATCACAAATGGCATTTGCATTGTGGATTTACACTTCTATGGTTCGTAAATGACCCTTTATGTATCTAGTGTTTGGAATATACTGTAGGCCCTCATTCCGAGTTGTTCGCTCGCAAGCTGCTTTTAGCAGCTTTGCACACGCTAAGCCGCCGCCTACTGGGAGTGAATCTTAGCTTATCAAAATTGCGAACGAAAGATTAGCAAAATTGCGAATAGACACTTCTTAGCAGTTTCTGAGTAGCTCCACACTTATTCGGCAACTGCGATCAGTTCAGTCAGTTTCGTTCCTGGTTTGACGTCACAAACACTCCCAGCGTTCGGCCAGACACTCCTCCGTTTCTTCAGCCACTCCCGCGTTTTTCCCAGAAACTGTAGCGTTTTTTCGCACACACCCATAAAACGGCCAGTTTCCGCCCAGAAACACCCACTTCCTGTCAATCACATTACGATCACCAGAACGAAGAAAAAACCTCGTAATGCCGTGAGTAAAATAACTAACTGCATAGCAAATTTACTTGGCGCAGTCGCACTGCGGACATTGCGCATGCGCATTAGCGACTAATCGCTCCGTTGCGAGAAAAATATAACGAGCAAACAACTCGGAATGACCCCCATAATTAAAAAGACCTTATACAATTCTGAATTGGGATAATGGGCTTATTAAACTGCATCATAGGAAATCCATATTTAACACTAATACACGATTGCTGAAACTTTAACCACTGCTGATAAGATAAAATGTATGGAAACAAAACCAAACAATGAATAACAGACCAGGATTAAATGCTGAGTCAAGTTAGCTCTGTTCCAGCCTCCCAGGCTGGAGATTGTGCTGTGTCATGGTCAGATGTCCTGGGGCTTTAACTGAGAAGTGAAAAAGCAACACTCAGGAAGCTGCCTTCCGTCTGTCACTTGACTCATAGCTCAGTAACAGCTGTACTGTAAGACTTCTGGTGAACTATAACAAGCGAAACACAATGTATGCAATGTAAAATATGCTTTCCCATGATTTGTCTATTTTATGAGAAACCTGGATTGAGTGGAATTGCTATGCAGGGCCGTCTTAACGGCAGTGTAGGCCCCTGGGCACAGCAATGCATTGGGCCCCCTACCCATCCTCCAGTGGTAGGGGTGGGGGGTGCTATCAGCGGCAGCTTTGATGTCCCGCGGCCGGTAGAGGGTGTTCTATCTTCCACTCAGCATGTTGGACCTGAAGCAGTAATTTCTAGAGATGAGCGGGTTCGGTTTCTCTGAAACCGAACCCGCACGAACTTCATGTTTTTTTCACGGGTCCGAGCAGACTCGGATCCTCCCGCCTTGCTCGGTTAACCCGAGCGCGCCCGAACGTCATCATGACGCTGTCGGATTCTCGCGAGACTCGGATTCTATATAAGGAGCCGCGCGTCGCCGCCATTTTCACACGTGCATTGAGATTGATAGGGAGAGGACGTGGCTGGCGTCCTCTCCATTAGAAATTAGATTAGAAGAGAGAGAGAGATTGTGCAGAGTCAGACAGAGTTTACCACAGTGACCAGTGCAGTTGTTGTTAGTTAACTTTTATTTATTTTAATATATATCCGTTCTCTGCTATATCCGTTCTCTGCCTGAAAAAAAACGATACACAGCAGCAGCCAGTCACACAGTGTGACTCAGTCTGTGTGCACTCAGCTCAGCCCAGTGTGCTGCACATCAATGTATAAAAGGCAAAGCTTATAATAATTGTGGGGGAGACTGGGGAGCACTGCAGGTTGTTATAGCAGGAGCCCCCAGGAGTACATAATATTATATTAATTTAAAATTAAACAGTGCACACTTTTGCTGCAGGAGTGCCACTGCCAGTGTGACTAGTGGTGACCAGTGCCTGACCACCAGTATAGTAGTATATTCATTGTTGTATGTATTGTATACTATCTCTTTATCAACCAGTCTATATTAGCAGCAGACACAGTACAGTGCGGTAGTTCACGGCTGTGGCTACCTCTGTGTCGGCAGTCGGAACTCGGCAGGCAGTCCGTCCATCCATAATTGTATTACAATATATACCACCTAACCGTGGTATTTTTTTTTCTTTCTTTATACCGTCATAGTGTCATACTAGTTGTTACGAGTATACTACTATCTCTTTATCAACCAGTGTACAGTGCGGTAGTTCACGGCTGTGGCTACCTCTGTGTCGGCAGTCGGCAGGCAGTCCGTCCATCCATAATTGTATTATTATTATAATATATACCACCTAACCGTGGTTTTTTTTCCATTCTTTATACCGTCGTCATAGTGTCATACTAGTTGTTACGAGTATACTACTATCTCTTTATCAACCAGTGTACAGTGCGGTAGTTCACGGCTGTGGCTACCTCTGTGTCGGCAGTCGGCAGGCAGTCCGTCCATCCATAATTGTATTATTATTATAATATATACCACCTAACCGTGGTTTTTTTTCCATTCTTTATACCGTCGTCATAGTGTCATACTAGTTGTTACGAGTATACTACTATCTCTTTATCAACCAGTGTACAGTGCGGTAGTTCACGGCTGTGGCTACCTCTGTGTCGGCAGTCGGCAGGCAGTCCGTCCATCCATAATTGTATTATTATTATAATATATACCACCTAACCGTGGTTTTTTTTCCATTCTTTATACCGTCGTCATAGTGTCATACTAGTTGTTACGAGTATACTACTATCTCTTTATCAACCAGTGTACAGTGCGGTAGTTCACGGCTGTGGCTACCTCTGTGTCGGCAGTCGGCAGGCAGACCGTCCATCCATAATTGTATTATTATTATAATATATACCACCTAACCGTGGTTTTTTTTCCATTCTTTATACCGTCGTCATAGTGTCATACTAGTTGTTACGAGTATACTACTATCTCTTTATCAACCAGTGTACAGTGCGGTAGTTCACGGCTGTGGCTACCTCTGTGTCGGCAGTCGGCAGGCAGTCCGTCCATCCATAATTGTATTATTATTATAATATATACCACCTAACCGTGGTTTTTTTTCCATTCTTTATACCGTCGTCATAGTGTCATACTAGTTGTTACGAGTATACTACTATCTCTTTATCAACCAGTGTACAGTGCGGTAGTTCACGGCTGTGGCTACCTCTGTGTCGGCAGTCGGCAGGCAGTCCGTCCATCCATAATTGTATTATTATTATAATATATACCACCTAACCGTGGTTTTTTTTCCATTCTTTATACCGTCGTCATAGTGTCATACTAGTTGTTACGAGTATACTACTATCTCTTTATCAACCAGTGTACAGTGCGGTAGTTCACGGCTGTGGCTACCTCTGTGTCGGCAGTCGGCAGGCAGTCCGTCCATCCATAATTGTATTATTATTATAATATATACCACCTAACCGTGGTTTTTTTTCCATTCTTTATACCGTCGTCATAGTGTCATACTAGTTGTTACGAGTATACTACTATCTCTTTATCAACCAGTGTACAGTGCGGTAGTTCACGGCTGTGGCTACCTCTGTGTCGGCAGTCGGCAGGCAGTCCGTCCATCCATAATTGTATTATTATTATAATATATACCACCTAACCGTGGTTTTTTTTCCATTCTTTATACCGTCGTCATAGTGTCATACTAGTTGTTACGAGTATACTACTATCTCTTTATCAACCAGTGTACAGTGCGGTAGTTCACGGCTGTGGCTACCTCTGTGTCGGCAGTCGGCAGGCAGTCCGTCCATCCATAATTGTATTATTATTATAATATATACCACCTAACCGTGGTTTTTTTATACCACCTAACCGTGGCAGTCCGTCCATAATTGTATACTAGTAAACTATCCAATCCATCCATCTCCATTGTTTACCTGAGGTGCCTTTTAGTTCTGCCTATAAAATATGGAGAACAAAAAAGTTGAGGTTCCAAAATTAGGGAAAGATCAAGATCCACTTCTACCTCGTGCTGAAGCTGCTGCCACTAGTCATGGCCGAGACGATGAAATGCCAGCAACGTCGTCTGCCAAGGCCGATGCCCAATGTCATAGTACAGAGCATGTCAAATCCAAAACACCAAATATCAGAAAAAAAAGGACTCCAAAACCTAAAATAAAATTGTCGGAGGAGAAGCGTAAACTTGCCAATATGCCATTTACCACACGGAGTGGCAAGGAACGGCTGAGGCCCTGGCCTATGTTCATGGCTAGTGGTTCAGCTTCACATGAGGATGGAAGCACTCAGCCTCTCGCTAGAAAACTGAAAAGACTCAAGCTGGCAAAAGCACCGCAAAGAACTGTGCGTTCTTTGAAATCCCAAATCCACAAGGAGAGTCCAATTGTGTCGTTTGCGATGCCTGACCTTCCCAACACTGGACGTGAAGAGCATGCGCCTTCCACTATTTGCATGCCCCCTGCAAGTGCTGGAAGGAGCACCCGCAGTCCAGTTCCTGATAGTCAGATTGAAGATGTCAGTGTTGAAGTACACCAGGATGAGGAGGATATGGGTGTTGCTGGCGCTGGGGAGGAAATTGACCAGGAGGATTCTGATGGTGAGGTGGTTTGTTTAAGTCAGGCACCCGGGGAGACACCTGTTGTCCGTGGGAGGAATATGGCCGTTGACATGCCAGGTGAAAATACCAAAAAAATCAGCTCTTCGGTGTGGAGGTATTTCACCAGAAATGCGGACAACAGGTGTCAAGCCGTGTGTTCCCTTTGTCAAGCTGTAATAAGTAGGGGTAAGGACGTTAACCACCTCGGAACATCCTCCCTTATACGTCACCTGCAGCGCATTCATAATAAGTCAGTGACAAGTTCAAAAACTTTGGGTGACAGCGGAAGCAGTCCACTGACCAGTAAATCCCTTCCTCTTGTAACCAAGCTCACGCAAACCACCCCACCAACTCCCTCAGTGTCAATTTCCTCCTTCCCCAGGAATGCCAATAGTCCTGCAGGCCATGTCACTGGCAAGTCTGACGAGTCCTTTCCTGCCTGGGATTCCTCCGATGCATCCTTGCGTGTAACGCCTACTGCTGCTGGCGCTGCTGTTGTTGCCGCTGGGAGTCGATGGTCATCCCAGAGGGGAAGTCGTAAGCCCACTTGTACTACTTCCAGTAAGCAATTGACTGTTCAACAGTCCTTTGCGAGGAAGATGAAATATCACAGCAGTCATCCTACTGCAAAGCGGATAACTGAGTCCTTGACAACTATGTTGGTGTTAGACGTGCGTCCGGTATCCGCCGTTAGTTCACAGGGAACTAGACAATTTATTGAGGCAGTGTGCCCCCGTTACCAAATACCATCTAGGTTCCACTTCTCTAGGCAGGCGATACCGAGAATGTACACGGACGTCAGAAAAAGACTCACCAGTGTCCTAAAAAATGCAATTGTACCCAATGTCCACTTAACCACGGACATGTGGACAAGTGGAGCAGGGCAGGGTCAGGACTATATGACTGTGACAGCCCACTGGGTAGATGTATGGACTCCCGCCGCAAGAACAGCAGCGGCGGCACCAGTAGCAGCATCTCGCAAACGCCAACTCTTTCCTAGGCAGGCTACGCTTTGTATCACCGCTTTCCAGAATACGCACACAGCTGAAAACCTCTTACGGCAACTGAGGAAGATCATCGCGGAATGGCTTACCCCAATTGGACTCTCCTGTGGATTTGTGGCATCGGACAACGCCAGCAATATTGTGTGTGCATTAAATATGGGCAAATTCCAGCACGTCCCATGTTTTGCACATACCTTGAATTTGGTGGTGCAGAATTTTTTAAAAAACGACAGGGGCGTGCAAGAAATGCTGTCGGTGGCCAGAAAAATTGCGGGACACTTTCGGCGTACAGGCACCACGTACAGAAGACTGGAGCACCACCAAAAACTACTGAACCTGCCCTGCCATCATCTGAAGCAAGAAGTGGTAACGAGGTGGAATTCAACCCTCTATATGCTTCAGAGGTTGGAGGAGCAGCAAAAGGCCATTCAAGCCTATACAATTGAGCACGATATAGGAGATGGAATGCACCTGTCTCAAGTGCAGTGGAGAATGATTTCAACGTTGTGCAAGGTTCTGATGCCCTTTGAACTTGCCACACGTGAAGTCAGTTCAGACACTGCCAGCCTGAGTCAGGTCATTCCCCTCATCAGGCTTTTGCAGAAGAAGCTGGAGGCATTGAAGAAGGAGCTAACACGGAGCGATTCCGCTAGGCATGTGGGACTTGTGGATGCAGCCCTTAATTCGCTTAACAAGGATTCACGGGTGGTCAATCTGTTGAAATCAGAGCACTACATTTTGGCCACCGTGCTCGATCCTAGATTTAAAGCCTACCTTGGATCTCTCTTTCCGGCAAACACAGGTCTGCTGGGGTTGAAAGACCTGCTGGTGACAAAATTGTCAAGTCAAGCGGAACGCGACCTGTCAACATCTCCTCCTTCACATTCTCCCGCAACTGGGGGTGCGAGGAAAAGGCTCAGAATTCCGAGCCCACCCGCTGGCGGTGATGCAGGGCAGTCTGGAGCGACTGCTGATGCTGACATCTGGTCCGGACTGAAGGACCTGACAACGATTACGGACATGTCGTCTACTGTCACTGCATATGATTCTCTCAACATTGATAGAATGGTGGAGGATTATATGAGTGACCGCATCCAAGTAGGCACGTCACACAGTCCGTACTTATACTGGCAGGAAAAAGAGGCAATTTGGAGGCCCTTGCACAAACTGGCTTTATTCTACCTAAGTTGCCCTCCCACAAGTGTGTACTCCGAAAGAGTGTTTAGTGCCGCCGCTCACCTTGTCAGCAATCGGCGTACGAGGTTACATCCAGAAAATGTGGAGAAGATGATGTTCATTAAAATGAATTATAATCAATTCCTCCGCGGAGACATTGACCAGCAGCAATTGCCTCCACAAAGTACACAGGGAGCTGAGATGGTGGATTCCAGTGGGGACGAATTGATAATCTGTGAGGAGGGGGATGTACACGGTGATATATCGGAGGGTGAAGATGAGGTGGACATCTTGCCTCTGTAGAGCCAGTTTGTGCAAGGAGAGATTAATTGCTTCTTTTTTGGGGGGGGTCCAAACCAACCCGTCATATCAGTCACAGTCGTGTGGCAGACCCTGTCACTGAAATGATGGGTTGGTTAAAGTGTGCATGTCCTGTTTTGTTTATACAACATAAGGGTGGGTGGGAGGGCCCAAGGATAATTCCATCTTGCACCTCTTTTTTCTTTTCTTTTTCTTTGCATCATGTGCTGATTGGGGAGGGTTTTTTGGAAGGGACATCCTGCGTGACACTGCAGTGCCACTCCTAGATGGGCCCGGTGTTTGTGTCGGCCACTAGGGTCGCTAATCTTACTCACACAGCTACCTCATTGCGCCTCTTTTTTTCTTTGCGTCATGTGCTGTTTGGGGAGGGTTTTTTGGAAGGGACATCCTGCGTGACACTGCAGTGCCACTCCTAGATGTGCCCGGTGTTTGTGTCGGCCACTAGGGTCGCTAATCTTACTCACACAGTCAGCTACCTCATTGCGCCTCTTTTTTTCTTTGCGTCATGTGCTGTTTGGGGAGGGTTTTTTGGAAGGGCCATCCTGCGTGACACTGCAGTGCCACTCCTAGATGGGCCCGGTGTTTGTGTCGGCCACTAGGGTCGCTAATCTTACTCACACAGCTACCTCATTGCGCCTCTTTTTTTCTTTGCGTCATGTGCTGTTTGGGGAGGGTTTTTTGGAAGGGCCATCCTGCGTGACACTGCAGTGCCACTCCTAGATGGGCCCGGTGTTTGTGTCGGCCACTAGGGTCGCTAATCTTACTCACACAGCTACCTCATTGCGCCTCTTTTTTTCTTTGCGTCATGTGCTGTTTGGGGAGGGTTTTTTGGAAGGGACATCCTGCGTGACACTGCAGTGCCACTCCTAGATGGGCCCGGTGTTTGTGTCGGCCACTAGGGTCGCTTATCTTACTCACACAGCGACCTCGGTGCAAATTTTAGGACTAAAAATAATATTGTGAGGTGTGATGTGTTCAGAATAGGCTGAAAATGAGTGTAAATTATGTTTTTTGAGGTTAATAATACTTTGGGATCAAAATTACCCCCAAATTCTATGATTTAAGCTGTTTTTTAGGGTTTTTTGAAAAAAACACCCGAATCCAAAACACACCCGAATCCGACAAAAATAATTCGGTGAGGTTTTGCCAAAACGCGTTCGAACCCAAAACACGGCCGCGGAACCGAACCCAAAACCAAAACACAAAACCCGAAAAATTTCAGGCGCTCATCTCTAGTAATTTCTACTAATTACTCCTTTACTGCACAGATGGGGTGGGAGGGAGAACACTAAACTGTAGAAGAGGGCATTGGGCTGAATGAAGGCGCCCTGGTGCATGACTTCCAGGGTGGTAGCGGGTGTTTAATACGCAGGGGAGGGGTGGATAGTGGAGTGGGCTTAATATTCATCATTTTCTGGTGGGAGGGCAGCTTGCTTGACTGCAGATATCTCAAGTTCCTGAAAATATATTTTTTTTAGCTTTGAATAGGATAAAAAACTAGAGAGTGCTACCTTTCAGAAGGTTCTAGGGACTTGGGGATCAGAGGTCAGGAGCCAGAGCAATCCTCCAATGAATATATAAAACTGTATACCAGTCGTGTGGAGCTGGAGCAGGGACCAGCTGCTGGAAGGCTGATATCTCTGGTTCTGGGCACAGTAGAGACAAGCTGCCAGTGTCTAGCAAAAGGGGAGAGTCCTAGCTTTTGGATTATACACTCAGAAAAACTCTGTGTCAGACAGAACCTGAGATATCTGGCTGGGAAAAGCAATTAACAGGCTCGGATGGGGACCACTGCTTTCACGCTGGATATCTCCGGTTCCCCAAGGCCGATTTTCAAAAATCTGGTACCCCTGGAAAGAGGGGACCCTCAGCTATCAGTCTAGGGCCCGTATACTCCTGGGGCCCTTGGGCAAGAGCCCATTGAGCCCATACGAAAAGACGGCCCTGGCTATGGGGTCCAGGAAGATAGAAGAAGACAGAAAGTAACAGACTACACTGTCAGTGATTACTATACTGTAAGACAGGGAGGATCAAGAGAGGGGGGACCCATGTGCAGTCTCCATGTGGGCCCCCACTCTCTTACTAGGGTACGTTCCGAGTAGACTACAGCACGTGCGCAAATCTTTGGGAAAATGGCAACAGCACCATTTTCCCGGTGATTTCTCATCTCGGCACTGTAGATCGATGGTATTATTGTGCTGGTGCCATATTCCCCAGTGATTTCTGCTGCAGGGAGGTAAGCATAGTCTATGAGCAGTGTCGGACTGGGGCACAAAGGGCCCACTGGGAGACACAGTGGTAGCAGAGGCGGAACTACCGCCAGTGCAACCAGTGCGCTGCACTGGGGCCCGCCACTGTCCAGGGGCCCAAAGCATGTAATGAGTCAAACTGACTCATTACATGCCGCTGTGTGCTGCGGGCAACCGCTGCCCGCAGCACACAGCCGCCCGCAGGACACAGGAGAGGAGAGGAGCGCAGCTGCCACGGGGGGAAGGAGGAGGAGGGAGGTGGAGGAGGGAGCAGCAGCAGCGCTGTGTTATTGGTTGAGGCGCTGCTGCTGTCCCTCTGTTTCACTATAGGCTGTCTTCCGCCGCTGTGAAGCGCATCCCAGCATTCACAGCGGCGGAGGACAGCCTATGGTGAAGGACTGGGACAGCAGCAGCAGCGCCTCCACCAATAACGCAGCGCTGCTGCGGCTCCCTCCTCCACCTCCCTCCTCCTTCTCTCCTGCCCGGGATCTCTAAAGAAGCTGCACCGAGGAGCCTGAGCCAGCGGAGAGGGTAAGTATAATTCATTCTTTCTTTCTTTCTTTCTTTCTTTCTTTCCAAAAAGGGGGACTGTCTGCCGTAATGTGTAAAATGGGGGAATCTGCCTGCCGTAATGTGTAACAAGGGCACACTGTCTGCCGTAATGTGTAAAAAGAGGACGCTGTCTGCCGTAATGTGTAAAAAGAGGACGCTGTCTGCCATAATGTGTAACAAGGGCACGCTGTCTGCCGTAATGTGTAAAAAGGGCACACTGTCTGCCGTAATGTGTAAAAAGAGGACGCTGTCTGCCGTAATGTGTAAAAAGAGGACGCTGTCTGCCGTAATGTGTAACAAGGGCACGCTGTCTGCCGTAATGTGTAAAAAGGGCACGCTGTCTGCCATGTGTAAAAATGGGGACGCTGTCTGCCGTAATGTGTAAAAAGGGGACGCTGTCTGCCGTAATGTGTAACAAGGGCACGCTGTCTGCCGTAATGTGTAAAAAGAGGACGCTGTCTGCCGCCATGTGTAACAAGGGCACGCTGTCTGCCGTAATGTGTAAAAAGGGCACGCTGTCTGCCGTAATGTGTAAAAAGGGCACGCTGTCTGCTGTAATGTGTAACAAGGGCACGCTGTCTGCCGTAATGTGTAACAAGGGCACGCTGTCTGCCATAATGTGTAACAAGGGCACGCTGTCTGCCGTAATGTGTAACAAGGGCACGCTGTCTGCCGTAATGTGTAAAAAGGGGACGCTGTCTGCCATAATGTGTAACAAGGGCACGCTGGCTGCCGTAATGTGTAAAAAGAGGACGCTGTCTACCGTAATGTGTAACAAGGGCACGTTGTCTGCCGTAATGTGTAAAAAGAGGACGCTGTCTGCCGCCATGTGTAAAAAGGGAGACGCTGTCTGCCGTAATGTGTAAAAAGGGGAATCTGTTCGCCGTAAGGTGTAAAAGGGTCTCTACCTGGTGTAGTGGTGCTACTGTGTGGCGTAATTTGAATAACGGAGACTACTGTGCACCGTTTTATGAATTGGTATTATTTTGTGGCCACACCCCTTCCCCACGAAGCCACGCCCCTATGTATTTTGCACGCGCCTACGGCGCACACTGCCCCTGTTTTGCATGCAGGAGTGCGGCTCCGATGCCGTTTCTTGCACACAGTGCTAAAATGTATAGTTACGGCACTGTTGGTAGGTATCCATTTTTCTGGCCCTGAGCAGGTCCCCCTCACCAGATCCTCTCCAGGGGTGAGGGGGTGGACTTGGATGGGATGAGGGGGGGGGGGCAAAGCATTTTGTCGCACTTGGGCCCACCGCTCGCTAGTTCCGCCACTGAGTGGTAGGTACCCATGTTTCGGGCTGTGGCCAGTCTCCAGAGGAGGTGTGGCCAGTTTCCAGAGGAGGTGTGGCCAGTTTCCAGAGGAGGTGTGGTCAGCCACCACATTGAAGTTCCTATCCATTATAGAGTGCGTGGGCTGGACACCTTGATAAATATATATAGTAAATACTGATAGTCCATGCATGTTAATGTACCAAATTAATAACACCAATGCACTGTAGAAAATACACCATAGTTCTATACTGTATAATGTAACATATGTATAATGTATAATTCAGGATCACAGTCTAGAATTGATTCCCCACCCCACCCCACCCCAGGCAGTGGGGCCCACCGGGTATTTCCCCCTGTACCCCTGTGTGCAAGTCAAACCCTGTCTATGGTTGTAGGGAACACTGACCTTCTGTCCTAGAAGGTAAGGGATACTGGTGGGCGAGATGTGGGAGGAATGAATGGATCTCCAGCATCTCACCCACTTACTAGTGAATTGGGCAGGATGGGGAGATTGTCACCCCCAAAGCTCTCAGCTGCATCTGCGGAAAGGAAATACATGAACTAGGCAAGTATGATGCACGCTGTGCATTGCAAACCCCTCTAGACCCAAGGAACCATGTTCAGCACACACCCTGCACCCATTCTAGACATGCCCATGACATAAGAGCAGCTGCAGCAGGTACAGCAGGGGCAAAGGTCCATTTCAGGCTCTAGGGAAACAGACTCTATTAACGCAAGGGGCTCAAACTGTACAGTACAATGGAGTATGCTGGTGCTGTGTAAATAAATATACTAGCACTGGTGGTGTACAGTATGTTGGGTGTGACATCATTAAAAAGGTGTGTCACCACCCAGGCTTTACTCAGGTGTTATAACAATACTCCCCTGTATTCTGCTCTCCAGTCCTCACCTACAGTCTGTCCGTGTAACTGGAGAGGGTGTGGGGTCCCAGATTATCTCCCACCCACTCCTAGCCTCCAAAGGTGGATTAATTCATCACTATCTGTGGATACAAGTTTAGGAGCCTATGCAGGGCATATCCGGATGTAAAAAGTCGAAAAATATTGCAGAACACACATCACGTACAAACTGCACACACATGCCCTCTGCGCGTGCACTTGTTCTGCCGTGCGTGCACATATCCGCAATTTGTGTATGGTCGCACCCGCGGTCCTGCGCATCGGCGCGTGGTATGGGTAATTACGGCAGAGTTTGTGTATGCATGGAGAGCCATCAAAACACATTACATATTTAACTCAAATAGTGGACAATGTACACATAGTCTCCTTGCACCACATCAGAAAGTTATAGCTGTTTAAATGGTTGCAGAACAAAGGGATTCACCTTTACAGGATAAGAGGGGACAGACTAAGGTTATAAGGTGATATTTGGTATCCAGCTGTAGGGTATTTTAAGGGTAACATTCCGGTGTTGGTCTGCGGAAGATCGCATGTTCCTGCGGATAGTTATGTGCAGAAGCTGAATATAGATATAAACTGTATTTACTGTATATTATGTATGCGGCGGGAATCCAGAGGAGACCACCCACCAGAGCAGTTGAGAAAGACATCGCCTACCTTTTCAAATCAACCTATGACCTCTCCTGTACTGTAAAAGTGCATTCCTGTGTCCAATGGACAAAGGGATTACAGTATCCATTGTATTGCTTTTGGAAGACTTGTATAAATGAAGCCTGCTGCAGCCCGGCCTGACACAAGACTCACAACGTTTTCTATTTGATGACGGAGGACCGGACCGGGAAGCGCACGTGAATATACTCACATATGTACATTGACCTGTAGCCATTATTCTGTTAAATATTGTCTTGTATTGTAGTGTATAATTTGTATTGTAAACCCCCTTTCAGAAATAATCCACTGTGGTGTCGGAACCCAGCGGTAAAATCACAATTGGTGTCGTGTGCTCATTGCCCTGCTAAGGTTTAAAGTGTATTATTATTATTGCATTGCATTGCTGTAGAAGGTTTAAAGTGTATCTCTGGGTGTGTACGCGCTGTGAGTACTTTGTACCGTCAGCGCGGCATGTGTACGCAAAGTCCGTACCCTGTACGGGACTCTGTACGCTAATAGCGTAGAAGGTGCGTAGAGTGTGAATTAAGTATTGCGGCCGCTGCGGCTAAAGGTTTAAAGTGTATTTAAGGTATGTTTAAGGTATAGCTTTCCTTCCTGTAAAGATAATCAGCTTTATCAATTGGGGGCATCGTCCGATTTTCCACATTTTTACTGCTTAACAGGTCACAAGCAGACATAATCTATCAGCATAAGGGTGGACAGGGATCCTACGTATCCTTTTCTTGGTCGGTGGATACACTGAAAACCCTACTTAATTGCTGATTAGATGGTGTCTGCTCTGTATGGTTTGTAGGGATGCTGGTAAGAACTCGTAAGGTAAGCAGGAAAAAAGCTATTTAAAATCTGTGAATTTATTTTTTGGCGCCAAATGCGTACACAACAAAAGCGTACACCCATACTCTGTGCATACTCTCCCACATTGTTGCCATAACATTCAGATTACTAGATTCATAATATAAATATTAAGGAAGTAAGTGTAAAACACAAACACAGTCTGGCCTAGTTATAAGGGTTTATACAGAAAAGAAACTGTGTGGCGTGTTAAGTGAGCGATTATAGTTAATATTGCTAACATTTATAGAAATTGTGTGAGTTGTTTTATTGCGTCCGCACGTTGGTACACGTGGTACGAAACGTGAGGACAGCGTACACAAAACGTGCACGTAGCGCAAGGCCGCACACGTGGCATAAAGGTACGCGTAATTACACAAGCTTGCGTAGCGTTGTGTGCGCATAATAAAACCACACGATAGTTCGTTTAGTTTAAAGGTGGGACAGTAGCCACGCTACAATAACACAAGATTGCCCAGTTTTCCAAAATTTAGTATAAAACTCTTATTTACTGTATTGCCTCTGGGAGTAAAGCTGCTTGTCTGAATGATAATTTTCTGTACAGAAAAATAAAGTGTATTTGAGTGAGCGAGTGCAGGAGTGAGTGGATACTGAACCCAAGAACTAGGTGGACTAGGTGGACTGCTAGGTGGTCTAGGTGTACACACTGGGTTAGTAGAGACCCAGTGGCTAGGGTTCGCAACCCTGCGTTATTATAAAAAAATGTAAACTAGGTGGTCTTGGTGGACTGAGTGGTATCCCATACAACTCTAGGTGGTCTACTAGGTGGTCTACAACAATCGTAGGGCATATAGATAACTAGTATCTATAGGCTGTGCTATTGCATCACATGTCTGTTTGTTCTGCATAGCGCAACGTGATATTATTGTGTCACATTTGCTGTGGAAGAGCATACGCAGACGTGATTGTATAACTTCGGGAAATCTCCCTGGTGGGCTTCACTGGAAAGGGTGAAGGATAGTTATCTAATTTCTCTGTTTTTCACCCTACAAACAATTCCAGTTGAAAGATACCGAAAAGGAAATTTTCACTGCCTCTCTCAGGAAAATATTCCAAACAGAACTTCCACCGAAATAAATTACGGTGTAAGGTCTGATAGGAGCCCTAAGTTGGGTACATTGCGATCCGCTATCAACAGTGTATCGTTGTATTGGCCAGCGTGGGCGCAAGCGAGTGGAAGGTGCTCAGGTATACTTCCACCGTCTACTTATATTGAGTATTTTGGTGTTTGTGAGAATTTTTTAAAGGTATCAGAAGAGACCCACAAATATGGGAGCCAGTTGCTCAAGTAAGAGACGTTTAGACAGGGTTCAGGCAGAATTGTGGCCAAAAGGCTCAGCAAGGTTTATCATGTGTGAAAAATATGGTTCACACACAGAAGGTTTATGCAATGAGTGGATATGTATGACCAACAATGATAGGGTACCATTCCCTAGAGTGGGCAGCTTTGAACCAGAGGTATTACAGAACTTAAGGTTAAGGATATGTCTGATAAAATCCAAGAAACAAAGGATTAAACATACAGACTGTTTAAACTTATGGCAACAGGAGGGGGATATGCAAAAGGAATTAGCTCGCGCAGCAGGTTCCAAACCTAGCGGGAAAACAATGGCGACGGCACCACCACCACCATATATTGTTGGGGAGAAAATGGCTACAGGCAATGATACATTGGTACAGAATAAGAGTGTAATTGCAAAAGGTACTAACCCTAACCCTTGCTAGTTGTACCCTGTTTTAAATTTTCCCCAGGACTGCGAACAAGAAGATGAGCCCAGCACGATATCGGCAGGGCACTCTCTCTAGCAGGCACCATACAAGACACTCAGGTGGGCACGGCCCAACCAACAAGAGCAGTAGTCAGGCCCCCTAGCGGAGGGATAAGTGAGGTCGTGTCCACAGGTAAGTACGGTACCGTACATTATGCAGAAACCATAGCACGCCACATTGTAGAATCAAACCAGAATGATGTAATTGAATTAAATCCTGTCAGGGTGATTGCAGTCCCCAATGGGAAGACTGACGCTCAGGGAGTCACTCCCATCAGGAACATTGTCATGCATTGTCCCTGGTCCCGGACAGAATTGAGGTCAATTATGTCAGAATTTCCCGATCCCAGAAAGGATCTAGTCGCATGCCAGAGGTTCATTAAAGAGTTAGGTAACGCCATCGAACCCACAAACAAAGATTGGCGAACAGTGCTACGGATATGTTTACCCTCCAATAATGACCCCGCGAAGTTCATAACTGATTGCAATTTAGACGAAGAAGTACCTATCACTGAATAGTACACTCAGGAGAAGGTACGACAAATCAAACTGCAATTAGGAATATATTTCCCTACTGTTGTCAAATGGAATAAAATCTTTTCCATAAGACAAAAGGAAGGTGAAACGGCATCCGAATATTTCCATCGAGCACTGCAGGAAATGACTAGATACACTGGGATCGAGGACATTAGAGACAATGCACATCATAGGGAGGTAGCTGTTTCAGTATTAATGGACGGGTTGAAGGAGGCACTCAGAACAAGGGTACAGATCTCTCTACCAAACTGGTGGCTGCATTGAGAGAGTCCGCTGTCGAGCATGATAGGAACATCATTAAACACAGGGAGTCACAGGGGGAAAAACTGATGACGGTAAGTATACAGGCCCTTACGGCAAAACCCCATCAGCCAAAAACCCGGACCCCTGTTGTTTGGGACAGACCTAGAACATGTTTCATTTGTAGGAAGGAAGGGCATTTTGCCAAAGACTGTAGGCGTAGTAGAGCGCATAGCCAAGATAGAACCCTAGACAAAGAATACGAACCACACTACTACTCACATAATTGGGATCAGGGACCACATAGGAGAAGTTACGAGCCACATGCAGGGGAAACAAGGAGGTACCCCCCAAGGAGAGATGGGCAGACCTCCGGAAATTCTCAGCTACCTCCCCCACATATCGTAGCTGCCAACGCACTGCGGGAGGGTCTCACCACACAATAGGGGTTGGGCCACACCTGTAGTCTGCAGCCAGTGAAGTTGATTGCTAGCCTTGGTAGTGAACCTGAGGTCACGGTTGATGTAGCTGGTGTACCATTACCTTTTCTTGTAGACACAGGGGCGGCCAGGTCAGTGTTAAATTCAACTGTAGGTATGAAAACCACGGGTAAAACAATTTCGGGAATGGGAGTAACAGGAATAGTGCAACACTACCCTTTGAGTAGACCTGCAGAGATTACGATAGGGCCCTTGCAAACCAAGCATTCTTTTTTTGCTGGCTGCAGCGGCTCCGACTAACCTGCTTGGAAGAGATTTATTGTGTAAAATGCGGTGTGTCATATACTGTACTCCTGAGGGTGTCTTCTTGGATATACCTGAGAATCACGTTCAGAAAAGTGCAAGATATATTAGACATACCTCAAAGGCTAATGTCGCATTCTGCTGTTATAGACAAGTGTCCATCAAAGGTAAAGGAAATGATCTCACAAATACCGGGTTCCCTTTGGACCAAAGATGGACAAGACACTGGATTGATGGCGAATGTAGCTCCGGTAGTAGTGCAAGTAAAAGACGGTAGGATAGCTCCAAAAATCCCTCAGTATCCTCTGAAGCCAGAGGTAGAATTAGGAGTGTACCCCGTCATAGAGCGGTTGCTACAACAGGGCATACTAGTCAGGACGTCCAGCACTGCCAATAGTCCCATCTTCCCTGTGAAAAAGAGTGGGGGGAGGGGTTATAGGCTAGTGCAGGATCTAAGGGGGATAAACAAGATAGTTGAGAGACAATTCCCCGTAGTGCCCAATCCAGCTGTCATTCTCATGCAAATTCCCCCTACTGCAAAATTTTCACTGTCATTGACCTCTGTTCTGCCTTCTTTTCTGTCCCTCTGCACCCTGACAGCCAATACCTCTTTGCATTTACATACAGGGGAGTACAGTACACCTGGACCCTACTCCCCCAAGGTTTCATTGACAGCCCAAGTATTTTCTCCCAGGCTTTGCATGACTGTTTACAATCCTTTCAACCTGAGAGCGGGTCAGTATTAATACAGTATGTTGATGACTTATTGTTGTGTTCTGACTCACTCGAATCGTCCTTGAAAGACACGAAACAGTGCTGTTTCACCTTTCCAATACGGGACACAAGGTTTCAAAGGATAAGTTGCAGCTGTGCCAGACCAGGGTAAAATATTTGGGACATTGCTTGACTGAAGGACTTAGACATCTCACCGCTGATAGAATACAGGCGACTCGCGACATGACCCTGCCACAAACCCAGAAACAGATCCGCACTTTCCTTGGAATGTGTGGGTACTGCCGAAACTGGATCCCAGGATTCTCCATACTGGCTTTACCTTTGCAAGAAATGGTCTCATCAAACAAACCAGATCGGATCTCGCACACAGATGAGTCCGAATTGGCCTTTGAGAGACTCAAACAGTGCCTATCACAGGCACCTGCATTAGGTATGCCAGATTATGGGAAGCCTTTTGAATTATACGGTACAGAAAGTGCAGGGTGCGCAGCAGGAGTCTTAACCCAGAGACATGGTGATGCCAGCAGGCCGGTAGCTTACTACAGTGCACAGTTGGACACCGTAGCGCGGTCTCTCCCCACATGCTTGCGAAGTGTTGCAGCGATAGCTTTGCTAGTAAGTAAAAGCGAAGACGTAGTGTTAGGACACAACCTGACAATCCATACACCTCATGCAGTATCAGCCTTACAGAACTCCGCCCAAACCAGACATGTCTCATCGGCACGGTTTACAAAGTGGGAATTATCACTGATGGCCCCTGTAAACATCACCATCAAAAGATGCAGCACACTTAATCCTGCAAGTTATCTGCCAAGTGTGCTTGGACAGGCACAAAGGGTGGAGGATGAGAATGATAGTGAAGGAGGATTTAGTGCAGATACTGATACGCATGATTGTATGGAATACCTGAATCAGCCTTTAACGGCGAGACCTGACATCAGTGACAACCCACTGGAAGGCGTAGACTTTACCTTTTACACTGACGGTAGTTGCCACAGACAGACAGACTCTGGAGACTTGTGTACTGGATACGCAGTCGTAGGTGACAGAGGTATCATAGAAGCTGAATCCCTGGGCCCACCGCACTCAGCACAAGCTGCTGAGCTGGTCGCCCTAACCAGAGCGTGTGAATTGGCCAAGGGTAAGTCAGCCAATATATACTCAGATTCTAGGTATGCCTTTGGAGTAGTGCATGATTTCGGGGCCCTATGGCGCCTCAGAAATTTCATGACGGCAGCTGGCACACCTGTAGCGCATGCATCCCACATAAAAAGGCTTCTAACAGCGATACAAGAACCAGACAGAGTGGCTGTTATCAAGTGCAAAGCACACACTTACAACCAAGACCCAATCTCACTTGGTAACAGCCGGGCAGACGAAGCTGCTAAATCAGCAGCCAGCACCCCCATACAAACGAACATCACATCACTGATGACATTCAACACAATCAACACACAAAAATTAATTGAAATGCAAAATTTGTGTTCTCTCCAGGAAAAGGCGGTCCGGAGGTCAAAGGGTATGACCAGGAGTCCTCAGGACTCTGGACAGGTGGACACGGTAAGCCAGTGGCCCCCAGAGCATATCTTCCAAGCTTAGCTGAGGCGGCACACGGTCTGACTCATCTGGGTAAAGAGGGTATGTGTAAGCTGGTGAGAGCCTACTGGTGTGCGCCAGGATTCTCTTCTCATGCGGGTAAGAGAGCAATGACATGTCTTACTTGCTTGAGGAAGAATATTGGAAAGTCAATACCAACAGAACCATCCCATATCCCTCCTACAGACGGCCCTTTTCAGGTAATACAAATTGATTTCATACAGTTACCACCCTGTAGGAATTTAAAATATGTGTTAGTCTGTATTGATGTATTTTCCAATTGGGTAGAAGCGTTCCCTGCTGCCACAAATACTGCTACGTTCACTGCAAAGAAAATTGTGCAGGAATTTGTGTGTAGATATGGTATCCCTCGAATAATTGAAAGCGATAGGGGTACCCATTTTACAGGTGAAATCTTTCAGGTAATGTGCAAACTGATGGGAATTAATAGCAAGCTGCATACTCCGTACCGACCACAGGCGAGTGCGAAGGTGGAGAGAATGAACAGCACTATTAAGAACAAGCTGAGCAAAGTGATGGCTGAGACTGGATTGTTGTGGCCAGAAGCTTTGCCACTAGTATTGTACAGCATCAGAACCACTCCCAGGTCTCCCCTTAACCTATCACCCTTTGAGATTCTTTTTGGCCGACAACCTCATGTAATGATAGACCCCCAGGATGATTTGAAATGCAATAACGAAGTGACTGTAAAATATTTGGTTAGGATGAGCCAGCAGCTGAGGAATCAAAATAGAAATCTAAAGCTGGTGATTCCTGACCTACCGAACAGTAATTGTCATGACATTGAACCTGGGGATTATGTAATGATTCGAAATTTTCTACGCTCAGGTTGCCTCATTGACAGGTGGGAAGGACAGTACCAAGTCTTGCTAACCAGCACGACAGCATTAAAGGTTGCCGAAAGAGAGACTTGGGTCCACTCGTCCCACTGTAAGAAGGTCGCTGACCCAGAGAGAACCCGTGACAAAGAGCAGAGTGTAGAGAACATCGTATCACTGGAGTGTCTGTTCCTGGAAGGTTGAGAGGCAGTACTGTTGAGACGGCACCTGAGCGCGGAGAACAACAAGACCAGAGGCGGTTGTCGCACCAGTTTTTTTTATTTTCTCCATCCCCCACTACCCTCCTTCTCTCCTTCTCTTTCTCCCCCTTCTTGTTTCCCTTCTCTTCCCTTAACAAGATGGACTTACCCCAAGAGACTGCGTTCCGGGTTTTCCTGTTAATCCTGTTGTTGACCAGGACAGTCTGTTTTGGTGAGGGTCCCAGAGAGGTCGAGCAGGGATCTGGAATGGGTTCTGATGGCGACGATGGATTTGTAGAATCTCAAGAGCAACACATCACTCGAGCAAAGGCGAGTATCAGAAAGCGATCTAGTAGTCAGGGAGCTCGGAGGCACTGTGAAGGGTTATTGGCTGAGGAAAATTGCATTTGTAGGAATTGTGAGAACATAGTCGAGGATGGGTGCATCCAGAGATGTCAGTCCAGCCTTAATATCAACATGGACCGTCATCCATTGAGTGATTACCACTCACTAGTGGGTAAGGTCTTAAACCAGACAGAATGCTGGGTGTGCTCACAAGTACTTAAAGGTCAGAGCAAGTCAGGATTAGTACCGTACCCTTTAGCAATAGATGAGGTACTCGAATTACGGGGTGGGAGACCGGTGGACAAGAAATTCAATATTTCTAGGCCCCCTAGTTTGAAGCTCCACCAGTATCATGTAGGTAGATCATTATTATGTTTCAATATTTCCAATTACCGAAAACCGGGAAATTGGGAAGTGACGTGGAATAACCAGACAATGGCCTTTTCGCACAGAGCTGATAGGATACCCATAGACTCTGAACTTGTACGCCAAATAGCCAACAGTGGAAGGTATTTTCGGTATAGGTATACTCGAGGAAGCAAGACCATGTGGGTTGGAGAAGTATCACCAGGGTACTGTGCTCATATCATCCAGCCTGATACTTGTACTGAGCAGATGGGAGAACTAGGGATTGGCTTTTTCACTTGGAAAGATTGTAATATGGTAATGTCATATTCTGTCCCCTATGTTCTCCCCGATGATGCCTATTTCATATGTGGGAGGAAGGCGTATAAGTGGCTTGCCCCGAACTCAGAGGGATTGTGTTATGTTGGAAGAGTGTTGCCAGAGGTCATGACCATAACCCATGATAAGATGAAAGATGTTCACCGCAGTGCTCAGGCTCCTTATACTCATACTCACTATGAACACATCGTCAAGAGACACCTCATAGAGAGGACAGAGCACGTAGCCTCTGATTTGATCCACGAATCCACCGGGATTCAATTCCTTCTCGCATTAGACATCACCCGTACTGCCAGAGGAATTATAAATTATAGGTATATCCCATGCGCTAGCAAACTTGATAGATAATATCACTGAGATGTATAATGACACCTTCAGGTATACGGGAAGGGAGTTACAAGCTTACAAGACGGAACTGATCCAGCACAGGATTGTCCTTAATTATATCACAGCCGTGACGGGTGGGTACTGTGTCACTTTGGCAACTCAGTATGGTGTGAAGTGCTGTACGTATATTACAAACAGTACTGACGACCCCACAGAGATTATCGATCAAAAGATGGATGATATATTGCAGTTGAAGTGGGAGTTCCGGAGGAGACACAACCTTACCCTGACCGCTGTGGGTAATGAGCTGACCGGCTGGGTCTCATGGTTGAACCCACAAAATTGGTTCTCAGGATTAGGAGAGTAGGCTCAAAATGTTATTATGAGTGTAGGGAAGTTTCTCCTTTGTATCCTGGGAGTCGTCATAATTATTGGTTTGATATTTAGGTGTGTTCGAATTCTGACGCGGCGCAAGCGCGGCACAAATTTGATGAGTCTAAGGAGCGAGGGCATTGTTATAGCAGCAGATTTAATTTACGACCCATCCATAGAGACAATGTTATGATAAGGATTGCAAATGAATTCCATGGCCTGTTTCTTTCACCCGTTTTTCTTTTGTCTCCCCCTCTGCCCAGATACACCCATCCGGAAAAGACATCAGCCCTACCCAAGAATGTTTATGTAAATGTTATGTGAATGTATTTTAGATATGTGTCTTATCTTCATCTCTACAACCTTCAGTTAATGACACACATAGTCGACAGGTGATATCCACATATACTAGCACTCACATATGTTCCCCCTCCATGTATCATCAACTAAATGTACACCCCATTTGTTGGAACAAGAAGCCGAAAAGAGCTCGGTAGTGTTTGTCGGCCCACTTACAGACCCTTAATACGGGATAGGAAGGATTTAATGTATACTTCGCAATACCTTGAAGCTTATCTAGAACATATATGGCACGATGATACATGCCCCTCAGACATGGATTCATACATACATGCTTTTTACTATCCCACTAGGTCATACATTTCCCGCCTACAACTCTCCTCCGACCATCCAATCGTCTGTAGATATTGTATTGATATTTTTCTGTTTAGTGATTAGATAGTGGCAGTTATTGGTGACTGCCAAAGGGTGGACTATCAAAGTCGAAAAATATTGCAGAACACACATCACGTACAAACTGCACACACATGCCCTCTGCGCGTGCACTTGTTCTGCCGTGCGTGCACATATCCGCAATTTGCGTATGGTCGCTCCCGCGGTCCTGCGCATCGGCGCGTGGTATGGGTAATTACGGCAGAGTTTGTGTACGCATGGAGAGCCATCAAAACACATTACATATTTAATCCAAATAGTGCACAATGTACACAAAGTCTCCTTGCACCACATCAGAAAGTTATAGCTGTTTAAATGGTTGCAGAACAAAGGGATTCACCTTTACAGGATAAGTGGGGACAGACTAAGGTTATAAGGTGATATTTGGTATCCAGCTGTAGGGTATTTTAAGGGTAACATTCCGGTGTTGGTCTGCGGAAGATCGCATGTTCCTGCGGATAGTTATGTGCAGAAGCTGAATATAGATATAAACTGTATTTACTGTATATTATGTATGCGGCGGGAATCCAGAGGAGACCACCCACCAGAGCAGTTGAGAAAGACATCGCCTACCTTTTCAATTCAACCTATGACCTCTCCTGTACTGTAAAAGTGCATTCCTGTGTCCAATGGACAAAGGGATTACAGTATCCATTGTATTGCTTTTGGAAGACTTGTATAAATGAAGCCTGCTGCAGCCCGGCCAGACACAAGACTCACAACGTTATCTATTTGATGACGGAGGACCGGACCGGGAAGCGCACGCGAATATACTCACGTATGTACATTGACCTGTAGCCATTATTCTGTTATATATTGTCTTGTATTGTAGTGTATAATTTGTATTGTAAACCCCCTTTCAGAAATAATCCACTGTGGTGTCGGAACCCAGCGGTAAAATCACAATTGGTGTCGTGTGCTCATTGCCCTGCTAAGGTTTAAAGTGTATTATTATTATTGCATTGCATTGCTGTAGAAGGTTTAAAGTGTATCTCTGGGTGTGTACGCGCTGTGAGTACTTTGTACCGTCAGCGCGGCGTGTGTACGCAAAGTCCGTACCCTGTACGGGACTCTGTACGCTAATAGCGTAGAAGGTGCGTAGAGTGTGAATTAAGTATTGCGGCCGCTGCGGATAAAGGTTTAAAGTGTATTTAAGGTATGTTTAAGGTATAGCTTTCCTTCCTGTAAAGATAATCAGCTTTATCACGGAATACTCTGCATTCAGCACACAGCACCTGTGGCCCCTTCTCTCCAGATTTGGCAGGACCCACCACCATTCCATTAATTCCACATTGCTTGCTATGATAAATGTTAAGATCGTTACCATCCATCTATGAGCAGGTAATTCCACTTTATGCAATATTGCCATATGCCAACATTGCCATATATGCATCACTACTGACATATGTGACTTTGTGCTATGAATATACATTGTTAGGCATAAAGTATTTGCCTCATTCTATTTCATTCATTATGTATCACAGCACTGTAATGCCTTGGTTTCTTTTCTTCATCTTTTAGCGATGTTATGAATTTTGGTTTTATGTGTACATGCTTATTATAAAGACACAATTCACATTGCAGCACCTGCAAAAATACCATCCAATTCCCCACAAATATGGATGAATGTGTCGACGTGTGTGCCGGAGCGTGTTGTCTGTGAGTATGACCCAGGGGAGGCCCGGGCACATGGACAGTGCAGGTAGTGGCTGAGGGGGGGGGGGGGGGGGTATATCAGGGGCAAATAGGGGGAAGGGGCACGGCCTGGTGGCCCTTGAAATGCCCTGACACATGGGGTAAGGAATGGCGCAGCGTAACTGGTGCCCAGATAATAGACTCTGTGGCTCCTATCTATCTATCTATCTATCTATCTATCTATCTATCTATCTATCTATCTATCTATCTATCTATCTATCTATCTATCTATCCTCTTTCTTCTTTGACCTATTTATATTCTAATAAAAAAATTTGGTTAATGAAAACTTTGTTCCTGAAAGCACTGAGGTGGCATATAATAATTAATGGGTCACAAACTCAAATTGGCTCCTCTTTGTTTTCTTTTGCACTATATGATAGCAATTCATGTGAATATTTATATTTCTCTGACGTCCTAGTGGATGCTGGGGACTCCGTCAGGACCATGGGGAATAGCGGCTCCGCAGGAGACAGGGCACAAAAGTAAAAGCTTTAGGATCAGGTGGTGTGCACTGGCTCCTCCCCCTATGACCCTCCTCCAAGCCTCAGTTAGATTTTTGTGCCCGGCCGAGAAGGGTGCAATCTAGGTGGCTCTCCTAAAGAGCTGCTTAGAGTAAAAGTTTTGTTAGGTTTTTTATTTTCAGTGAGTCCTGCTGGCAACAGGCTCACTGCATCGAGGGACTTAGGGGAGAGAAGTGAACTCACCTGCGTGCAGGATGGATTGGCTTCTTAGGCTACTGGACACCATTAGCTCCAGAGGGAGTCGGAACACAGGTCTCACCCTGGGGTTCGTCCCGGAGCCGCGCCGCCGACCCCCTTGCAGATGCCGAAAAGTGAAGAGGTCCAGAAACCGGCGGCAGAAGACTTTTCAGTCTTCATAAGGTAGCGCACAGCACTGCAGCTGTGCGCCATTGTTGTCAGCACACTTCATAGCAGCGGTCACTGAGGGTGCAGGGCGCTGGGGGGGGCGCCCTGGGCAGCAATGATAGTACCTTATTCTGGCTAAAAATACATCACATATAGCCCCTGGGGGCTATATGGATGTATTTAACCCCTGCCAGGTCTCAGAAAAACGGGAGAAGAAGCCCGCCGAAAAGGGGGCGGGGCCTATTCTCCTCAGCACACAGCGCCATTTTCCCTCACAGAAATGCTGGTGGGAAGGCTCCCAGGCTCTCCCCTGCACTGCACTACAGAAACAGGGTTAAAACAGAGAGGGGGGGGGCACTTATTTGGCGATATGACTATATATATTAAAATGCTATAAGGGAAAAACACTTATATAAAGGTTGTCCCTGTATAATTATAGCGTTTTTGGTGTGTGCTGGCAAACTCTCCCTCTGTCTCCCCAAAGGGCTAGTGGGGTCCTGTCCTCTATCAGAGCATTCCCTGTATGTGTGCTGTGTGTCGGTACGTGTGTGTCGACATGTATGAGGACGATGTTGGTGAGGAGGCGGAGCAATTGCCTGTAATGGTGATGTCACTCTCTAGGGAGTCGACACCGGAATGGATGGCTTATTTAAGGAATTACGTGATAATGTCAACACGCTGCAAGGTCGGTTGACGACATGAGACGGCCGGCAAACCAATTAGTACCTGTCCAGGTGTCTCAAACACCGTCAGGGGCGTTAAAACGTCCTTTTACCTCAGTCGGTCGACACAGACACAGACACGGACACTGACTCCAGTGTCGACGGTGAAGAAACAAACGTATTTTCCTTTAGGGCCACACGTTACTTGTTAAGGGCAATGAAGGAGGTGTTACATATTTCTGATACTACAATTACCACAAAAAAGGGTATTATGTGGAGTGTGAAAAAACTACCTGTAGTTTTTCCTGAATCAGATAAATTAAATGAAGTGTGTGATGATGCATGGGTTTCCCCCGATAGAAAATTATTGGCGGTATACCCTTTCCCGCCAGAAGTTAGGGCGCGTTGGGAAACACCCCTTAGGGTGGATAAGGCGCTCACACGCTTATCAAAACAAGTGGCGGTACCGTCTCCAGATAGGGCCGCCCTCAAGGAGCCAGCTGATAGGAGGCTGGAAAATATCCTAAAAAGTATATACACACATACTGGTGTTATACTGCGACCAGCGATCGCCTCAGCCTGGATGTGCAGCGCTGGGGTGGCTTGGTCGGATTCCCTGACTGAAAATATTGATACCCTTGACAGGGACAGTATTTTATTGACTATAGAGCATTTAAAGGATGCATTTCTATATATGCGAGATGCACAGAGGGATATTTGCACTCTGGCATCAAGAGTAAGTGCGATGTCCATATCTGCCAGAAGTTGTTTATGGACACGACAGTGGTCAGGTGATGCAGATTCCAAACGGCACATGGAAGTATTGCCGTATAAAGGAGAAAAAGACAACGTCTTTTCAGCCTCAGTCCTTTCGTCCCCATAAGGGCAAGCGGGCAAAAGGCCAGTCATATCTGCCATGGGATAGAGGAAAGGGAAGAAGACTGCAGCAGGCAGCCCATTCCCAGAAACAGAAGCCCTCCACCGCTTCTGCCAAGTCCTCAGCATGACGCTGGGGCCGTACAAGCGGACTCAGGTGCGGTGGGGGGGGGGTCGTCTCAAGAGTTTCAGCACGCAGTGGGCTCACTAGCAAGTGGACCCCTGGATCCTACAAGTAGTATCCCAGGGGTACAGATTGGAAATTCGAGACGTCTCCCCCTCGCAGGTTCCTGAAGTCTGCTTTACCAACGTCTCCCTCCGACAGGGAGGCAGTAGTGGAAACAATTCACAAGCTGTATTCCCAGCAGGTGATAATCAAAGTACCCCTCCTACAACAAGGAAAGGGGTATTATTCCACACTATATTGTGGTACTGAAGCCAGACGGCTCGGTGAGACCTATTCTAAATCTGAAATAGTTGAACACTTACATACAAAGGTTCAAATCAAGATGGAGTCACTCAGAGCAGTGATAGCGAACCAGGAAGAAGGGGACTATATGGTGTCCCGGGACATCAGGGATGCTTACCTCCATGTCCCAATTTGCCCTTCTCACCAAGGGTACCTCAGGTTCGTGGTACAGAACTGTCACTATCAGTTTCAGACGCTGCCGGTTGGATTGTCCACGGCACCCCGGGTCCTTACCAAGGTAATGGCCGAAATGATGATTCTTCTTCAAAGAAAATGGACGATCTCCTGATAGGGGCAAGGTCCAGAGAACAGTTGGAGGTCGGAGTAGCACTATCTCAAGTAGTTCTACGACAGCACGGGTGGATTCTAAATATTCCAAAACCGCAGCTGTTTCCGACGACACGTCTGCTGTTCCTAGGGATGATTCTGGACACAGTCCAGAAAAAGGTGTTTCTCCCGGAGAAGAAAGCCAGGGAGTTATCCGAGCTAGTCAGGAACCTCCTAAAACCAGGAAAAGTGTCAGTGCATCATTGCACAAGGGTCCTGGGAAAAATGGTGGCTTCTTACGAAGCAATTCCATTCGGTAGATTTCACGCAAGAACTTTTCAGTGGGATCTGCTGGAAAAATGGTCCGGATCGCATCTTCAGATGCATCAGCGGAAAACCCTGTCTCCAAGGACAAGGGTGTTTCTTCTGCGGTGGCTGCAGAGTGCTCATCTACTAAAGGGCCGCAGATTCGGCATTCAGGACTGGGTCCTGGTGACCACGGATGCCAGCCTGAGAGGCTGGGGAGCAGTCACAAAGGGAAAAAATTTCCAGGGAGTGTGATCAAGTCTGGAGACTTCTCTCCACATAAATATACTGGAGCTAAGGGCAATTTACAATGTTCTAAGCTTAGCAAGACCTCTGCTTCAAGGTCAGCCGGTATTGATCCAGTGGGACAACATCACGGCAGTCGCCCACGTAAACAGACAGGGCGGCACAAGAAGCAGGAGGGCAATGGCAGAAACTGCAAGGATTCTTCGCTGGGCGAAAAATCATGTGATAGCACTGTCAGCAGTGTTCATTCCGGGAGTGGACAACTGGGAAGCAGACTTCCTCAGCAGGCACGACCTCCACCCGGGAGAGTGGGGACTTCATCGGGAAGTATTCCACATGATTGTGAACCGTTGGGAAAGACCAAAGGTGGACATGATGGCGTCCCGCCTGAACAAAAAACTGGACAGGTATTGCGCCAGGTCAAGAGACCCTCAAGCAATATCTGTGGACGTTCTGGTAACACCGTGGGTGTACCAGTCGGTGTATGTGTTCCCTCCTCTGCTTCTCATAACCAAGGTACTGAGAATTATAAGACGTAGAGGAGTAAGAACTATACTCGTGGCTCCGGATTGGCCAAGAAGGACGTGGCACCCGGAACTTCAAGAAATGCTCACAGAGGACTCATGGCCTCTGCCGCTAAGAAGGGACTTGCTTCAGCAAGTACCAGGTCTGTTCCAAGACTTACCGCGGCTGCGTTTGACGGCATGGCGGTGGAACGCCAGATCCTAAGGGAAAAAGGCATTCCGGAAGAGGTCATTCCTACCCTGGTCAAAGCCAGGAAGGAGGTGACCGCAAAACATTATCACCACATGTGGCGAAAATATGTTGCGTGGTGTGAGGCCAGGAAGGCCCCACGAAGAAATTTCAACTCGGTCGATTCCTGCATTTCCTGCAAACAGGAGTGTCTATGGGCCTCAAATTGGGGTCCATTAAGGTTCAAATTTCGGCCCTGTCAATTTTCTTCCAGAAAGAATTGGCTTCAGTTCCTGAAGTCCAGAAGTTTGTCAAGGGAGTATTGCACATACAACCCCCTTTTTGTGCCTCCAGTGGCACTGTGGGATCTCAACGTAGTTCTGGGATTCCTCAAATCACATTTTAAACCGCTCAAATCTGTGGATTTGAAATATCTCACATGAAAAGTGACCATGCTGTTGGCCCTGGCCTCGGCCAGGCGAGTGTCAGAATTGGCGGCTTTGTCTCACAAAAGCCATATCTGATTGTCCATTCGGACAGGGCAGAGCTGCGGACTCGTCCCCAGTTTCTTCCTAAGGTGGTGTCAGCGTTTCACCTGAACCAGCTTATTGTGGTACCTGCAGCTACTAGGGACTTGGAGGACTCCAAGTTGCTAGATGTTGTCAGGGCCCTGAAAATATAGGTTTCCAGGACGGCTGGAGTCAGGAAAACTGACTCGCTGTTATCCTGTATGCACCCAAAAAACTGGGTGCTCTTGCTTCTAAGCAGACGATTGCTCGTTGCATTTGTAGCACATTTCAACTTGCACATTCTGTGGCAGGCCTGCCACAGCCTAAATCTGTCAAGGCCCATTCCACAAGGAAGGTGGGCTCATCCTGGGCGGCTGCCCGAGGGGTCTCGGCATTACAACTCTGCCGAGCAGCTACGTGGTCGGGGGAGAACACGTTTGTAAAATTCTACAAATTTGATACCCTGGCTAAAGAGGACCTGGAGTTCTCTCATTCGGTGCTGCAGAGTCATCCGCACTCTCCCGCCCGTTTGGGAGCTTTGGTATAATCCCCATGGTCCTGACGGAGTCCCCAGCATCCACTAGGACGTCAGAGAAAATAAGATTTTACTTACCGATAAATCTATTTCTCGTAGTCCGTAGTGGATGCTGGGCGCCCATCCCAAGTGCGGATTGTCTGCAATACTTGTACATAGTTATTGTTACAAAAATCGGGTTATTATTGTTGTGAGCCATCTTTTCAGAGGCTCCGCTGTTATCATGCTGTTAACTGGGTTCAGATCACAGGTTGTACAGTGTGATTGGTGTGGCTGGTATGAGTCTTACCCGGGATTCAAAATCCTTCCTTATTGTGTACGCTCGTCCGGGCACAGTATCCTAACTGAGGCTTGGAGGAGGGTCATAGGGGGAGGAGCCAGTGCACACCACCTGATCCTAAAGCTTTTACTTTTGTGCCCTGTCTCCTGCGGAGCCGCTATTCTCCATGGTCCTGACGGAGTCCCCAGCATCCACTACGGACTACGAGAAATAGATTTATCGGTAAGTAAAATCTTATTATCATACTAGCTGTTGTGCACACCGGGCACACATCACTGGCAGTTGGTGTGGCTCCCCTGTTTGGCAGTTGGACTGTGCTGCAGCCCCACCGCTCAAGCCGCTACTAGTCCCAGAGAGAATGAGTTTACAGTCCTGCAGCTCTAGGTACATGTTGCTCTGTCACCCAATCACCTTGGACGACAGGAAACATTTTACCCCTTTTCACCCCCTTAGGAGTTGAATTTCGAAAAAGCTCTGGTTAGTGGAATAAACTGTGGCATTAGTGTTTAACAGCATTCATTAATGGGGGTGAAGGGCACCAATTACCCCGATCAGATGTGCTGCCCTGACTGTGTCTCTTCGCTATTTGTGAGGATATAAAATCTGTTAGAAAACAAAAACAAATAGGCTTCTCCTAGTGTAGAAAATCTTTTATAAACCGCCAGTGTGAACCAGATGAAATGTGTCATTACATGGGAACCACAAAGTGCTAATCTGAACCGTAATAATTCTTGCAACATCAGATGAAAATATTTCCAGATACCCAATGGGTGATCAAAGAGATGGGATTGGAGTAATGTTTGTATTGAGAAGAAGATGTACAGCGTATTGTGCTACTTTCAATTAAAATGAAAATTAAACATAATAGTACAGTACAGTTCTTATAAAATAAGGAGACATGCATGTATCGGTACGTTTTGTGCTTTCTGTGTGCATTTTTAATGGGTGGGCAACCAAGCACTGGTGCTGTTGTCTTTGGATTAATGTTGGTCTGGATGGTGCCAGCTTCTGTTAGGATGTAGCTGCAGTGGTTTGTGCTACTCTTAAAAAGTGCAAAATGCAAAACATTCTGGTATTGTGCGTGGTCTCGTAGTGATCATAGTAACAATAAACATTTCCATTACTGGTGAGTTCTTTTAGGAGTGTTAAAAGCTCCGTTTAATCAAACTGCTTGAATTCCTGTTGTATAGTGATGTAGATGACTCACTTCGATGGAGTTGTCTAGAGATGTTAAGGTCGTACTTGTTCTCTTCCGATGGTGTACCAGAGTATTGTGCCTGCTTTAAGTAGTGATGTGCACCGGACATTTTTCGGGTTTTGTGTTTTGGTTTTGGATTCGGTTCCGCGGCCGTGTTTTGGATTCGGACGCGTTTTGGCAAAACCTCCCTGAAAATTTTTTGTCGGATTCGGGTGTGTTTTGGATTCGGGTGTTTTTTTACAAAAAACCCTCAAAAACAGCTTAAATCATAGAATTTGGGGGTCATTTTGATCCCATAGTATTATTAACCTCAATAACCATAATTTCCACTCATTTTCAGTCTATTCTGAACACCTCACACCTGACAATATTATTTTTAGTCCTAAAATTTGCACCGAGGTCGCTGGATGACTAAGCTAAGCGACCCAAGTGGCCGACACAAACACCTGGCCCATCTAGGAGTGGTACTGCAGTGTCAGGCAAGATGGCACTTCAAAAAAATAGTCCCCAAACAGCACAAGATGCAAAGAAAAAAAGAGGTGCACCAAGGTCGCTGGATGGCTAAGCTAAGCGACACAAGTGGCCGACACAAACACCTGGCCCATCTCGGAGTGGCACTGAAGTGTCAGGCAGGATGGCACTTCAAAAAAATAGTCCCCAAACAGCACATGATGCAAAGAAAAATGAAAGAAAAAAGAGGTGCAAGATGGAATTGTCCTTGGGCCCTCCCACCCACCCTTATGTTGTATAAACAGGACATGCACACTTTAACAAACCCATCATTTCAGCGACAGGGTCTGCCACACAACTGTGACTGAAATGACTGGTTGGTTTGGGCCCCCACCAAAAAAGAAGCAATCAATCTCTCCTTGCACAAACTGGCTCTACAGAGGCAAGATGTCCACCTCCTCCTCATTGTCCGATTTCTCACCCCTTTCACTGTGTACATCTTCCTCCTCACAGATTATTAATTCGTCCCCACTGGAATCCACCATCTCAGGTCCCTGTGTACTTTCTGGAGGCAATTGCTGGTGAATGTCTCCACGGAGGAATTGATTATAATTAATTTTGATGAACATCATCTTCTCCACATTTTCTGGAAGTAACCTCGTACGCCGATTGCTGACAACGTGAGCGGCTGCACTAAACACTCTTTCGGAGTACACACTGAAGGGTGGGCAACTTAGGTAAAATAAAGCCAGTTTCTGCAAGGGCCTCCAAATTGCCTCTTTTTCCTGCCAGTATACGTACGGACAGTCTGATGTGCCTACTTGGATGCGGTCACTCATATAATCCTCCACCATTCTTTCAATGGTGAGAGAATCATATGCAGTGACAGTAGACGACATGTCAGTAATCGTTGGCAGGTCCTTCAGTCCGCACCAGATGTCAGCACTCGCTCCAGACTGCCCTGCATCACCGCCAGCGGGTGGGCTCGGAATTCTTAGCCTTTTCCTCGCTCCCCCAGTTGCGGGAGAATGTGAAGGAGGAGCTGTTGACGGGTCACGTTCCGCTTGACTTGAAAATTTTCTCACCAGCAGGTCTTTGAACCTCTGCAGACTTGTGTCTGCCGGAAAGAGAGATCCAACGTAGGTTTTAAATCTAGGATCGAGCACGGTGGCCAAAATGTAGTGCTCTGATTTCAACAGATTGACCACCCGTGAATCCTGGTTAAGCGAATAAAGGGCTCCATCCACAAGTCCCACATGCCTAGCGGAATCGCTCTGTTTTAGCTCCTCCTTCAATGTCTCCAGCTTCTTCTGCAAAAGCCTGATGAGGGGAATGACCTGACTCAGGCTGGCAGTGTCTGAACTGACTTCACGTGTGGCAATGTCAAAGGGTTGCAGAACCTTGCACAACGTTGAAATCATTCTCCAATGCGCTTGAGTCAGGTGCATTCCCCCTCCTTTGCCTATATCATAGGTAGATGTATAGGCTTGAATGGCCTTTTGCTGCTCCTCCATCCTCTGAAGCATATAGAGGGTTGAATTCCACCTCGTTACCACCTCTTGCTTCAGATGATGGCAGGGCAGGTTCAGGACTATTTGCTGGTGCTCCAGTCTTCAGCACGCGGTGGCTGAATGCCGAAAGTGGCCCGCAATTCTTCGGGCCACCGACAGCATCTCTTGCACGCCCCTGTCGTTTTTTAAATAATTCTGCACCACCAAATTCAATGTATGTGCAAAACATGGGACGTGCTGGAATTTGCCCAGATGTAATGCACGCACAATATTGCTGGCGTTGTCCGATGTCACAAATCCCCAGGAGAGTCCATTTGGGGTAAGCCATTCTGCGATGATGTTCCTCAGTTTCCGTAAGAGGTTGTCAGCTGTGTGCCTCTTATGGAAAGCGGTGATACAAAGCGTAGCCTGCCTAGGAACGAGTTGGCGTTTGCGAGATGCTGCTACTGGTGCCTCCGCTGCTGTTCTTGCTGCGGGAGGCAATACATCTACCCAGTGGGCTGTCACAGTCATATAGTCCTGAGTCTGCCCTGCTCCACTTGTCCACATGTCCGTGGTTAAGTGGACATTGGGTACAACTGCATTTTTTAGGACACTGGTGACTCTTTTTCTGAGGTCTGTGTACATTTTCGGTATCGCCTGCCTAGAGAAATGGAACCTAGATGGCATTTGGTACCGGGGACACAGTACCTCAATCAAGTCTGTAGTTGCCTGTGAATTAACGGTGGATAACGGAAACACATTTCTCACCGCCCAGGCTGCCAAGGCCTGAGTTATCCGCTTTGCAGCAGGATGACTGCTGTGATATTTCATCTTCCTCGCAAAGGACTGTTGGACAGTCAATTGCTTACTGGAAGTAGTACAAGTGGTCTTCCGACTTCCCCTCTGGGATGACGATCGACTCCCAGCAGCAACAACAGCAGCGCCAGCAGCAGGAGGCGTTTCACTCAAGGATGCATCGGAGGAATCCCAGGTAGGAGAGGACTCGTCAGACTTGACAGTGACATGGCCTGCAGGACTATTGGCTTTCCTGTGTAAGGAGGAAATTGACACTGAGGGAGTTGGTGGTGTGGTTTGCAGGAGCTTGGTTACAAGAGGAAGGGATTTAGTGGTCAGTGGACTGCTTCCGCTGTCATCCAAAGTTTTTGAACTTGTCACTGACTTATGATGAATGCGCTGCAGGTGACGTATAAGGGAGGATGTTCCGAGGTGGTTAACGTCCTTACCCCTACTTATTACAGCTTGACAAAGGCAACACACGGCTTGACACCTGTTGTCCGCATTTGTGTTGAAATAATTCCACACCGAAGAGCTGATTTTTTTTGTATTTTGACCAGGCATGTCAATGGCCATATTCGTCCCACGGACAACAGGTGTCTCCCCGGGTGCCTGACTTAAACAAACCACCTCACCATCAGAATCCTCCTTGTCAATTTCCTCCTCAGAGCCAGCAACACCCATATCCTCATCCTGGTGTACTTCAACAGTGACATCTTCAATTTGACTATCAGGAACTGGACTGCGGGTGCTCCTTCCAGCACTTGCAGGGGGCGTGCAAATGGTGGAAGGCGCCACCTCTTCCCGTCCAGTGTTGGGAAGGTCAGGCATCGCAGCCGACACAATTGGACTCTCCTTGGAGATTTGAGATTTAGAAGAACGCACAGTTCTTTGCTGTGCTTTTGCCAGCTTAAGTCTTTTCATTTTTCTAGCGAGAGGATGAGTGCTTCCATCCTCATGTGAAGCTGAACCACTAGCCATGAACATAGGCCAGGGCCTCAGCCGTTCCTTGCCACTCCGTGTCGTAAATGGCATATTGGCAAGTTTACGCTTCTCCTCAGATGCTTTTAATTTTGATTTTTGGTTCATTTTACTGAACTTTTGTGTTTTGGATTTTACATGCTCTCTACTATGACATTGGGCATCGGCCTTGGCAGACGACGTTGATGGCATTTCATCATCTCGGCCATGACTTGTGGCAGCAGCTTCAGCACGAGGTGGAAGTGGATCTTGATCTTTCCCTATTTTACCTTCCACATTTTTGTTCTCCATTTTTTAATGTGTGGAATTATATGCCAGTATCAATAGCAATGGCCTACTACTATATATACTGCGCACAACTGAAATGCACCACAGGTATGGATGGATAGTATACTTGACGACACAGAGGTAGGTAGAGCAGTGGCCCACTGTACCGTACTGCTATATATTATATACTGGTGGTCAGCAAACTGTGCAAAACTTAAATGCACCACAGGTATGGATGGATAGTATACTTGACGACACAGAGGTAGGTAGAGCAGTGGCCTACTGTACCGTACTGCTATATATTATATACTGGTGGTCAGCAAACTGTGCAAAACTTAAATGCACCACAGGTATGGATGGATAGTATACTTGACGACACAGAGGTAGGTAGAGCAGTGGCCTACTGTACCGTACTGCTATATATTATATACTGGTGGTCAGCAAACTGTGCAAAACTGAAATGCACCACAGGTATGGATGGATAGTATACTTGACGACACAGAGGTAGGTAGAGCAGTGGCCTTCTGTACCGTACTCCTATATATTATATACTGGTGGTCAGCAAAATTATGCACTGTACTCCTACTATATACTACAATGCAGCACAGATATGGAGCGTTTTTCAGGCAGAGAACGTATAATACTGGTGGTCACTGGTCAGCAAAACTCTGCACTGTACTCCTCCTATATTTTAATACTGCTGGTCCCCAGTCCCCACAATAAAGCAGTGTGAGCACAGATATATGCAGCACACTGAGCACAGATATGGAGCGTTTTTCAGGCAGAGAACGTATAATACTGGTGGTCACTGGTCAGCCAAACTCTGCACTGTACTGCTCGTATATAATACTGCTGGTCCCCAGTCCCCACAATAAAGCAGTGTGAGCACAGATATATGCAGCACACTGAGCACAGATATGGAGCGGTTTTCAGGAAGACAACGTATACTGGTGGTCACTGGTCAGCAAAACTCTGCACTGTACTGCTCGTATATAATACTGCTGGTCCCCAGTCCCCACAATAAAGCAGTGTGAGCACAGATATATTCAGTACACTGAGCACAGATATGGAGCGTTTTTCAGGCAGACAACGTATACTGGTGGTCACTGGTCAGCAAAACTCTGCACTGTACTCCTATATAATACTGCTGGTCCCCAGTCCCCACAATAAAGCAGTGTGAGCACAGATATATGCAGCACACTGAGCACAGATATGGAGCGTTTTTCAGGCAGACAACGTATTATACTGGTGGTCACTGGTCAGCAAAACTCTGCACTGTACTCCTCCTATAATACTGCTGGTCCCCAGAATAAAGATATTTGCACTGCAGCCCCCTGAAACAAAGTGAGAGGACGCCAGCCACGTCCTCTCACTATCATTTCCAATGCACGAGTGAAAAATGGTGGCGACGCGCGGCTCTTTATATAGAATCCGAATCTCGCGAGAATCCGACAGCGGGATGATGACGTTCGGGCGCGCTCGGGTTAACCGAGCAAGGCGGGAGGATCCGAGTCTGCCTCGGACCCGTGTAAAAAGAGTGAAGTTCGGGGGGGTTTGGATTCTGAGTAACCGAACCCGCTCATCACTAGCTTTAAGTCAGTTAATTCTCCAAAACAGTGCAATTTTTAATTCTCTCATCTCCTCACAGTCCTTTAACTCCTTCCTCATTTAAGTCTCTGCTTTTGACTTAACCACCCACTTCACATGCAAAATCAAATAAATCTGCCTAGACTTCTCTTTCTATCAGGCTCCTCTCACCCCATCCTTTCCATGCTGCCTGCCCACCCTTGTCCCCCACCTCCCACATCGCTATTAAGTCCACATTCTCAACCATCCTGAAAAAAACATTTATTTCACTCCAAATCTTTCTGTAACTACGTCACTGTCACCATCCCTCTGCCGCCAGGTTTGTCAAATGTCTTGTTTAAACCACCTCTCCTTCCACTCCCTCCTTGATCTTCTTCAGTCTACCTTTTGCTCCATCTGCTCCACAGAAGCTGTCCTTACCAAGTCGCGAGTGATGAACGCACTGTTAATCTAAGGGACATGTCTGTGAACCCATCCTCAAGTGCTGCTCTGTTGCCTTCGACAAATGAGGACCACCTCCTGCAAACCCTCCAATCTATTGGTCTCCTACCTTACCGATTGCTCCGTCTCTTGTTGGTGTCCCCCAAGGGTCTGTTCTCATCCCTTTTCCTTTCTCCCTGTAAACTTCTTACCCTGGTGATCTTGATATTCATTTCCCACAACCAGCCGCCACCCCCCTCCTCTCAGTTATGATGCTTCCACATTTGCATTCCCCCCTCTGGTCTTCCTCTCTCCACTACATTCTGTCCATAACACTAATGACTACTTATGCATTTTGGAATTTGCATTGACTTTAAATAGCTACTAGTTTGCCCAGCTTCAAAAGCTCCTTAAAAAAAAATAAAAAAATAAAGTTCTGCTAATCCCACTCCCTTCTACCACCACCTATTCTCCCACCCAATATCACACTAGCTGTAGCGTTCACTCTGGGTGCAGGGTGCTGATCAATGGGAAGGGTATTTTTGGATTTCGAAGGGCAGGATGCATCACATCTAAAATGTTGTTCTCCAGGGGTTGAATTTGAGCTCCTCACTGATCAGCACCCTGCACCAAGAGTGAACACAATAGTTGTACACCCCTCTCTCATATTTTATAAACCTCCATCAGCAGGGCAATCTTCCCTTGTGTCTTCCTCCTCTTGCTATCCATTCCACCAGCACACGTATGTTTTGCACCTCCTCACTGGTCTCCTATCCTCCTTCAGCAGCTCTGGTCCTGTTTGCTGTGTGCAATCTTCTGGCTTCAGGCTCAACTCGCGTTGATTTGCTCCCTGTTCTCTCCCTTCTGTTCTCTTGCTTGTCTTTTCAGTTTATTTTGAGATTCTTTGCCCTACCATGTACCTTGCAGCTGTTACTTCTCTTATGCATAGCTGTAAGTCATTAACTAACGTCCTGTATTAACATTTAATGTATTGTTTTGCTGCTTGCTCTTCGTACAGGGCTGTAGTCCTTTTGTGGTTCCCTAAAAATAAAAGATAATTATAGTAATAGATTTTATGAATCATACACGCAGTAGCCACTTTATTGGGTATATATTCCAATACTGGGTGTACCTAATAAAGTACTCCCTATGCTTCTCAAACAGACTGGATTCGTTGTGGTATGGATGAATCCATCCATTCATATATACCCCAAATTACCAACTCTAACTTCTGCATGTTGCAGCAGAAATACAGATTGACCAATGTTTCTCCATTCTTCAGCTGCCCAGTTTGTTGTGCCCGAGACAGTTCACTTTCCAACATTCTTCTGCATTCCTCTTAGGGGTCTATTTACTAAGCCTTGGATGGAGATAAAGTCACTGGAGATAAAGTACCAGCCAATCAGCTCCTGTCATTTTTCAAATCCAGCCTGTGACATGGCAGTTAGGAGCCAACAGGCTAGTACTTTATCTCCAGCGACTTTAGCTCCATCCAAGGCTTAGTAAATAGATCCCTTACTGTCAGCTTGTTCCATTCTCCTCTAATCTCTCTCTCATAAACAAGGTGTTCTTGTCCAAAGAGTCAGATTTTTTTTTTTTTTGGGGGGGGGGGGGGATTGTGCACTTTTCTCTATAAACTCTACAGGCTGGTGTGTGTGATGCCAGGAGCGGCTTCTGGATACTCAATCAATCATGGCTGATGCCAGCATAGATTACCTTTCCCTTTCCCATTCTGGGGTTTTGGTCTGAGCAATAGCTGAACCTCTTGACAAGGTCTGCATGCTTGTATGCATTGTATTGCTGCCATATGAAAGGCTAATTGTATATTTGCACTAGTAAGCAGGCGTACAAGTGTACATAATAAAGTGGCCACAGAAAGGAACAATTTGAAACTTGGAAAAACCATGTAGCCTTGCACAAAGGGCAGATTTATCCTGTTCTGCGAAAATTAGAGGAAGGAACGTGTCCTAGCTTAATGCCTAGCTTAGTGGGATACACATAAGGATAGCCTTGCAAAGAAACAAAAGAACTAAGGATTCAATAGGTTTGAGTTTACCATAAAGTTAAAAAAGGGGAAGACTAGATAGTCCAAGTGGTTCTTACCTGCTGTCAAATTCTGTGTTTCTATATAAAGGACAGTGGGACAGTCCCATCAAATTGGAAGCCATAAGGACAGTTGGAGGGTGGGGGTATGACTTATCAAGGAACATACTCCATCTGCCTAACTCTTCCTGTTGGCTAGTGTCAACTTCTGAACACCCACAGATGAGTTTAGGGCAAGGGTGTAGCTACCATGGGTGCAAGGAATGCAGCTGCTATGGGCAGGGCCGGTGCAAAGTTTCTCGGCACCCTAGCCAAAACTTCTGCCTACTGCCCCTTCCCCCTACCCACCCTTCAGATGAATGGCATAATGCTGGTCTGCCCCACCCCCAGTCTGTTGCATGGCTGCTCTCTTCTCCCCATCTTTCCAGACTGTGTAGGTGCCTGCTGCTCACACCCTCCCCCCCATCTCTGTTAAATGTCTGCCGTTCTATTCGACCCACCATCTGTGTGCATGCCTGCTGCTCGTCTCCCCCCCACACACACACTCCCCCCTCCCACATTTGATAAGGAAAGTGGGGGAGAGCAGCAGTGTGTGTGTGTGTGGGGGGGCACACACACACACACACACACACACACACACAATGCTGCACTCCCCCACTTTCCTTATCAAATGCAGGCAGTGCACTGTGCAGCCACCTTACCTGCAGGCTGCGATGCAGAGTTGGGACTGAGTAGTCTGTGAAAAAGCCTGGAATGAAGAGCAGCAACGCATGTCACCCCCAGCCAGGACTCCAGGAGCTGTCAAAGTTACTGCCTGTGCCGGGTGGAGGCAGAGCTGGAGGCTGCAATACGGGAGCTTGGCAGTCGCAGCTACTGTAAGATACAAGTGTCAGGGGGATTTCGGCGGCTGTGAAAGGTAGGACCACAATACATTTTTCAGGTAGCTGTAGCTGGCCACCCCCTCAGGTCCTGGTGTCCCTAGGCAGCTGTCTAAAGCTGCATAGTGGAAGCTCCGGCCCTGGCTATGGGGCCCAGAGCTAAGAGGGGTCACTTTCCCTGCCAAAGTTACATGTGTTATATTCATTTTACACCATTGGGTGGTACACAGGGGCTCTTACAAACTTGTGCCTTGGGGTTCTGCAATATATGTTAGTAAACCCTGGGACTGCTTATTGTAATGTGGTAGAAAATGAACTGGAGGGCATTATAATGTTATATGATATGAACTGGGGCATTTAAATGTGGCACAATATGAAGTGGAGGCAATATAGTGTAGCATAATATGAACTGGGGGCACTATAGTGTGGCATAATAGGAACTGGGGGCAGGCCCGGCGCAACCCGCTCAGCAAAGGGATGCAGTGCAGGGAGGCGCCTGACCGGAAAAGCGATCTACCTGCTCTGCATCCCAGTGGGAGAGAGAGAGGACCAGGCTTCAGCAATCCCAAGTGAAATGCAGCAAGCTGAGGCTCTGCCACGTCTAGCTCTGTAGCGCCTCATATTGATATTGCTGCTGCAGCCTCCCCTTCCTCCACCTTGCTCCCGCACGGCCGCCCGCTCCCTCCACCCTGCTCCTGCGCGGCCGCCCACTCCCTCCACCTTGCTCCTGCGCGGCCGCCAGAAAGGTCTCCTTACAGCAGTGGGTGTCACCGCAGAGACGGGCAGCGCTGGAGCCAAAAGCTGTGACTCCGGGATCTCGCGATATTGCAGATACCCGGAAGTCCCTCTGTAGCCGGCAGTCACCATGGTTACTGTGGTAGCCGGCCTGTGCAGACACAATGAACTTAAAGCAATAGTAGTGGAGGTTTGGACGCAGGAGAGGGACCCATTCTATTCTGGGAGGTGAGGACACAAGGGGCTTATAGGTAATCAGGATGGAGGGGGGATATCGCTGGCACTCTGCGATACAGTGAGTTCTTACTTTGTCACCGCCCCACCCCGTGTTCTGTCAAAGTCATTATGCCACCCCTCCTTTGTATTCTGTAAGTGTCAAACCCCCCTCTGTGTTCTGTCCCAGCCATTGCCCCCCCCCCTGTGTTCTGTCCCAGCCATTGCCCCCCCTCCTGTGTTCTATCCCAGCCATTGTCACCCCGCTGTGTTCTGTCCCAGTCACTGTTAACCCCAATCTGTGTTCTGTCAGTGTGTGTGTGTGTGTGTGTGTGTGTGTGTGTGTGTCCCATATTCTGTCCCAGGCATTGTCACCCCCCTGTGTTCTGTCGCAGCCATTGCCACCCCTGATGTGTTCTGTCGCAGCCATTGTCATCCCTGATGTGTTCTGTCCCAGCCATTGTCACCCCTGATGTGTTCTGTCGCAGCCATTGCCATCCCTGATGTGTTCTGTCACAGCCATTGTCATCCCTGATGTGTTCTGTCGCAGCCATTGTCACCCCTGATGTGTTCTGTCCCAGCCATTGCCATCCCTGATGTGTTCTGTCCCAGCCATTGCCACCCCTGATGTGTTCTGTCCCAGCCATTGCCACCCCTGATGTGTTCTGTCCCAGCCATTGTCATCCCTGATGTGTTCTGTCGCAGCCATTGTCACCCCTGATGTGTTCTGTCGCAGCCATTGTCACCCCTGATGTGTTCTGTCGCAGCCATTGTCACCCCTGATGTGTTCTGTCGCAGCCATTGTCATCCCTGATGTGTTCTGTTGCAGCCATTGTCATCCCGCCTCTGTGCTCTGTCACTGTGTCATTACCCCCCCCATCGTGTTCTGTCCCAGACACTGTTCAGCGGGATTGGTTTGGTATCCAGCCGCGTGGGATGCCAAAGGTCAGTATACCGACATCGGCAACCCGAGCAGTGGAATGTTGGCTGGGGGGCGAGCGCAACAAAGCCCCTTGCGGGCTCAGGTTCTATTCTCCCTCTATGGGTGTCATTGACACCCATAGAGGGTGAATCACCTACCTCGCCGGTATACTGGCAGTGGTATGGTGCCCCAGTCGGGATCCTGGCATCTGTATTGTGACAGCCGGTAACCAGACGAGTGGTATGCTGACTGCATACAGTGTCATCACCCCTGTATTCTGTCCCAGTCACTGTATCACCCCCCTGCTGTGTTCTCTCACTGTGTCACTCCCCCCCCCCCATGTTCTGTCCCAGTCACTGTGTTACCCCCCATCGGTGTTCTGTCCCAGTCACTGTGTCTCACACACACACACACACACACACACACACACACACACACACACCCTTTTTGTTTTGTCCCAGACATTGTGTCATCTCCCCCCAGCTGTCTTGGAGCTCACGCACCAGCAACTAATAAGGAGTGTCTGCATTGGCTCACAACTGGCGCCAGATGTGGCATGATGTGTAAAGAGTATTACTGTGTACAGCATAATATGTAAAGGGCATTCTATAATTTGTAATGCCATATATAAAGAGCATCCAGAATGTGTAAGGGGCATTACTATGTGTTTTATAATGCGTAAGGGGTTTTACTGAGTGAAGCATAATGTGTTCAAAGGGGCATTACTGTTTGGCATAATGTGTTCAAAGGGGAATTACTGTGTGGCATAATGTGTATAGGGGACACTGGGGGTCATTCCGAGTTGTTCGCTCGCAAGTGAATGTTAGCAGATTTGCTCATGCTAAGCCGCCGCCTACTGGGAGTGAATTGTCAAAGTCAGAAAAATATCACGCTGCACATTGCCATATATGCACCTCATGCGTGTGCCCGCTGCACGTGCATGAGCCCTCCCGTGCGTGCTTATACTCGCGGTCGCGTGCACTCGCAGGCGCACAGTATGCGCATTTACGGTAGAGTTTGTGTGCGTCTAGCGGGCGACTCGATCGTTACATATTTTAGTCATATAATGTATTTTGTAGATTATGGTCCCTTTGATAGAATCTGAAAGTTTAGTTAATGTAGCATGTTCGGGGACAAAGAGATTCCTCTTTGTTTGATACGAAGGGTCAGACAGGGGTTACACAGTGGTGTTTAGTATCCATCGGAAGAGAATATAATTAGCAATATTCCGGTGTTGGTTTGAAGCGGATTACTCGCTCGTGCGTATAGTTATGGACATAAGAAGTTTATGGACATTTACTATATTTGCACTTTATTACCCATGCGGCGGGAAACCCAGTTTCCCTCCCACCTGAGCAGTTTGGAATAGTCACATCCCACCTGTCTGAACCAACCTATGACCTTTTGTTATAATGCGAAGACGAATTCCTGTGTCCAATGAACAATAAGAATGTAGGGACCATTGTACTGTATTGTGTGTAGTGTATAAAAAGACAAGCCGATCTGGGCCAGCTCTCTACTCTTCACAACGGTTCTCATCACTGATAATCGGGAGCTGGATATCCAGAAAGGCGCTTGCGATTGTTCCCCTTGTGCGTAAGTTCTCTGCAACCATATTTATCTCCTATTTTGTTGTAAGCCATTCTCTCTCTCCTTCCCCCTTAAATGTAATTGTGTCTTTGTTGTATTTTAACGTGTAGTAACTCGGTTAGGTATTTTATGTTAGTTTGGTAGTGTATAACTTGTATTGTGTATTCTTTTGCGATTGAACGTTCATTCTCTCCCTTAAAAGGTGTTAGACCCTTAGACCGGTATTTGAGTGTTTATTATATTGCTAAAGGGTTCTCAGAGCGTAAGAGTCGCTCATACAGCTTTTAAACTAACAAAGTTACACTGTGTTGCATTTACACCTTATCACTGCACAAAGGTTTACAATTTAAGTACATTGTTTATGATATTGTTACAAAGGTTTAACTCTGTGAGCGTCAGCGCCGCTCGTGATCTCCTCGTGGTCTCGAGCGTCCTCTACGCTGATAGCGTATCATTACGTTAGTCGGCAGCCTATAGCGTGCTTGCCTTTACGTTTTAAGCCGTGAGCGAACGTGCCGCTCGTGCGTCTCGTCCACGGCTAAGCGTTTGTTACGCTATGTGCGTACTCTTACGGTATTCCATACGCCAATTGCGTACTGTGTTCATTAACCTTTTAGAGTGTTTAATATAGGATATATATTAGGCTTTGTCAATTGGGGACTCGCCCGCTCTTCACATATATGCACTAGGTAATTTCAGCAGACATTATCGGTCAGCAAAGGGCGGGAGGTAATATTCCTCGTAGTGCTGACCAGATAAGCGTCTGCTTCGCTTAGTAAGGAGTGCTGAAGGAATCCGGAACCGGAAGGTAGGAACAGTACGTTATTGTCTTTTAAAACCTGTTTAGTTTTTGTTTTGCGAACGTACGCATAAGCACACACATCTGTATTTCTTGTTTAGTATTATTTGTCCGTACCTCATTCTCCTGATTGCCACACACTAGTGATAACGTGCTGAGACATTTGTTGTTATTAATAGTTAAAAGATAAAAAGTAATATTTAAGGGAATAATTGTAAAAGGCACGCACACAGTCTCGCCTAGAAAACAAGGGAGATTTGGGTGGTGTTCAGTGAATGATTACTGTTAAAGATCATTCACATTGATAAACGTGTAGTGTGTTACTGTGGACGTACTTGGTCTGCGTACACGTGTCCTTACAAGGGCAGGGCGTACGCAATGCAAGGGTCGACGCACGGAGCATATATCACGCAACGGAGCGTACGGATACGCCCACATAATACAAACCGCACGATAGTATTGTTTTAATAGGCGATAAGGAAGTAACGCGAAAATAACACAAATCTATCTCAAATCCAAAAGTTTAAAGTTAAAAGAAAAAAAAAAAAGACTTTCTCTGTTGCAATTCTTCTGGGTTAGACTATTACTGAATGAAAGAAATTCTGTACAGAAATAAGAGTGTTCGAATGTAAGAGTGTGTATATATAAGATTTCTCTTTTATTACGGAAGTGGGAACCATAGGCCAGTAGAAAGAGGTACACCAGCGAGAGTGATATCGTGGGGTGGCTTGGGAGGCGTCCCTTGTTAGTCTCGACATATTAATGAGCAGTAGAGTCTGCTGTACATAACATACCAGGAGGTCACAGACCAGGAGGTCACAGAACAGGAGGTTCAGGTACAGCAGACTAGAAGTAGAGAGCACAACCGAAGAGGGTTGGTGCGAGACCCATATAGGCCAAAGAAGCTCATCGCTGAAGGAATTTGCAGCAGAAATTTTCAATTCCGTTGATCGTTCCGCACATAAGATTAGTTGCTTGTGTGCAGATACGATTGTACCGCATGTGATTGTGTGCATTAGCGTGTCTTGAATTCAGAAGAACGCTACTTGCACATTGTTAACGTGATTTGTGTAATTTTTTTTATTTTAAAGGGAAGTAGCCTGATCACTCAGGGACATTCCAGCGACTGATACTTGCTGGGGAGGGTAAGACACTCCCACACGCCCGAGCAAGTAGACGTACTTAGGTGCCCTAGGTTGGTACGGAACCTCTGGGAACTTTGGTCGCCGTATTGGCCAGCGTGGGCGGAGTTAAGTGGGCGGACCTCGTTGCAAAACCCCCACCGCAGCCTTACCCCGGACATCTTGGTTTTTGTAAGGGTTGCCGAAGACCCTGATTTGAAGTCAGAGGTAGTGAAAGCAGCACCTGCAGAGATGGGGGCCAGTTGTTCAGGTAAGGGGCGATCAACCGAGGTTCAGGTTGATTTGGTAAACCGACCAATCGGGTCGGCAAGGTATATCATGTGTGAGAAATATGGTCATCACACAGAAATGTTGTGCAATGAATGGGAAAGGATGACTGTGCATGACGGGGAAAAGTTTCCCCGGGTAGGTAGTTTTAACCCAGAAGTATTACAGAATTTAAGGAGAAGAGTTTGCCTGATTAAATCTTCAAAAAGGCGTATTAGACATTATGATTATTTAACATTGTGGCAACAGGAAGGTGAAATACAAAGGGGGTTGGCGCAAGCCACTGGATCTAACCCTATCAGGAAACTGATAGCCACTGCACCCCCACCACCATACATACCTGGAGAGAAATTGGTTGCAGAGAATGGCACTCAGGGTCATGTTAAATGTATAGAAGTTAAAGATAATGTAACTAAAGTAATCAATGCTAACACTAATCCGTGCAAGTTGTACCCTGTTTTGAACTTTCCCCAGGATTGTGACCAAGAGGATGAGCCCACAACAATATCAGCACTCTCCCTAGCAGCCACCATATCAGAAACAGCAGTGGGCACGACCCAACCCATAAGATTAGTATCAAAGGCCCCTAGCGGAGGGACAGGTGAGGTCGTATCGACTGGTAAGTACGGCACCATACACTATGCTGAAACCATTTCACCACATGTTGTAGAATCTACTCAGAATGATGTTGTTGGACTTAATCCTGTTAGGGTAATAGCAGTGCCAAATGGGAAAACTGACACTTCAGGAGCAACCCCTGTCAGGAACATCGCCATGCACTGTCCCTTTTCCCGAGCAGAATTAAGATCAATGATGTCTGAATTCCCTGATCCTAGGAAAGACTTAGTTGCATGTCAAAAGTATATTAGGGAGCTAGGAAATTCTGCAGAGCCAAATAACAAAGATTGGAGGACAGTTTTGAGGGCATGTTTACCCCCCAGTGTTGATCCGTTAAAGTTTATCGCTGATTGCAAGTTGGATGAGGAAGTACCACTAACAGACGAGTATAATCAGGATAATGTAAAGAGAATCAACTTACAGTTAGGGGTATATTTTCCTGCAGTAGTAAAGTGGAATAAAATCTTTACAATAAAACAAAAAGAAGGTGAATCCACACCAGAGTATTTTCACCGGGCTCTGCAGGATATGGCTAGGTACACTGGTATAGAAGACATTAAAACTAATGTACACCACAGGGAAGTAGCTGTTTCAGTATTAATGGACGGTCTAAAAGAGGTTTTAAGGAATAGAATACAAACCACTAGGCCTGATTGGAGAGGTATGTCGGTGGATGCATTGGGAGAGGCTGCTGCTGGGCATGATCGGAATATCATCAGACACAGGGAGTCACAGAGTGATAAATTAATGGCTGTAAGCATACAGGCTCTTACTACTGGGCCACCACCTCAGCCCAGAACTGTGACCCCTGTGGGTAAGTCAAGAGGTATAAAATGTTATAGTTGTCACAGAGAGGGACACATGTCACGTGATTGTAAAACAAAACAAAGGCAAAATTCATATCAATCCCCTAGACAACGACCTGATACGAGACATTGGGATCAAGGACCGCAGAGGTGGAGCTATGAGCCACATGCAGGGGAAACAAAAAGGTATCCCCCAAGAAGAGACTGGCAAATCTCTGATAGTTCCCATCTACCCCCACCACAAGTAATTGCTGCCAGCGCGATTCAGGGAGGTCACCATACCCAATAGGGGTGTGGCCACACCTGTAATCTGCAGCCAGTGAAATTGATTGCAAGTCTTGGAAGTGAACCCGAGGTCACAATTGATGTAGCTGGTAAATCATTAAATTTCCTTGTAGATACGGGGGCGGCCAAATCAGTGATAAATTCGACAGTGGACATGAGAACCACTGGTAAGACAATTCCAGCCATGGGAGTAACGGGAGTAGTACAGCACTACCCTGTTAGTAAACCAGCAGAGATTACAATAGGGCCTTTGCATACCAAGCATTCCTTTTTGCTGGCTGCATCGGCACCGACTAATCTCCTGGGAAGATATTTATTGTGTAAAATGGGGTGCGTCATATATTGTACTCCTGAAGGTGTATTCTTAGACATACCTGAGAATCACGCTCAGGAAGTACGAGACATGCTAGACTCCCCATCAAAATTAATGTCACATACCGTTATGATAAATAGGAGTTCATCCCAGGTAGAAGAAATGACATCCCAAATACCAGAGTCACTTTGGACTAAAGATGGACAAGACACTGGATTAATGGCAAACGTAGCTCCAGTCGTTGTACAAGTAAAAGATGGTAGGATAGCTCCAAAAATCCCACAATACCCTCTGAAGCCAGAGGTGGAGTTAGGAGTATACCCCGTAATAGAGCGCTTGCCACAACAGGGCATTCTGGTAAGAACATCCAGCACTGCCAATAGTCCCATCTTCCCTGTGAAAAAGAGTGGGGGGAGGGGTTACAGGCTAGTGCAGGATCTAAGGGGGATTAACAAAATAGTTGAGAGTCAGTTCCCCGTAGTGCCAAATCCAGCTGTCATCCTTATCCAAATCCCTCCCACTGTGAAATTTTTCACTGTTATTGACCTCTGCTCCGCCTTCTTCTCTGTACCTCTGCACCCTGACAGCCAATATTTGTTTGCATTCACATACAGAGGAGTCCAATACACATGGACTCGATTACCACAAGGTTTCATAGACAGTCCAAGTATATTTTCACAGGCTTTGCATGATTGTTTACAGTCTTTCCAACCAGAGAGTGGATCAATATTGATACAATATGTGGATGATTTACTACTATGTTCAGATTCACTGGAAGCGTCCCTGAAAGATACGAAACAGCTCCTGTTTCATCTTTCAGACACAGGACACAAGGTTTCCAAAGACAAGTTGCAATTATGCCAGACTAAAGTAAAATATCTGGGACACTGTCTGACACAAGGACTGAGACACCTGACCGCTGATAGAATTCAAGCAATTAGAGACATGACTCTGCCACAAACTCAGCAACAGATCAGAACATTTTTAGGAATGTGTGGGTATTGCCGTAACTGGATCCCAGGTTTTTCCATTTTAGCATTACCTTTGCAGGAGATGGTCTCATCAAACAAACCTTATCGGATCTCGCATACAGACGAATCCGAGATGGCATTTGAGAGACTTAAACAGTGCCTAACACAGGCACCGGCATTAGGTATGCCTGACTATGGGAAACCCTTTGAGCTGTACGGAACAGAAAGTGCTGGTTGCGCGGCAGGCGTCCTAACCCAAAAGCACGGTGATGCCAGCAGGCCGGTAGCATACTACAGCGCTCAGCTAGATGCGGTAGCGCGATCCCTCCCCACATGCTTGCGAAGTGTCGCTGCGATAGCATTGCTAGTAACGAAAAGCGAAGATGTAGTGCTAGGACACAACCTCACAATCCATACACCACATGCAGTGTCAGCCTTGCTGAATTCGGCTCAAACTAGACACGTCTCATCAGCACGGTTTACAAGATGGGAATTGTCATTAATGGCCCCGTAAACATCACCATAAAGAGATGCAGTGCATTAAATCCGGCAACGTATCTCCCAGGTGTGCCTGGACAGGCACAAAGGGTGGAGGATGAGAGTAATAGTGAAGGAGGATTTAAGACAGGGGATGACACGCATGATTGTATGGAATATTTGACCCAAAATTTCACGGCAAGGCCTGACATCAGTGACAACCCACTGGAAGATGTAGATCTTACTTTCTACACTGACGGTAGTTGTCACAGACAGACGGACTCGGGAGACTTGTGTACTGGATACGCAGTCGTAGATGACTAAGGCACCATAGAAGCAGAACCGCTAGGCCCACCTCACTCAGCCCAGGTTGCTGAACTGGTTGCCCTAACCAGAGCATGTGAATTGGCTAAGGGCAAATCAGCCAATATCTATACCGATTCTAGATACGCATTCGGAGTAGTCCATGATTTCGGAGCCCTATGGCGCCTCAGAAATTTCATGACGGCAGCTGGTACACCGGTAGCGCATGCAGCTCACATCAAAAGGCTTCTAACAGCGATACAGGAACCCGACAGAGTGGCTGTTATCAAGTGTAAAGCACATACATATAACCAAGACCCGGTATCACTTGGTAACAGCCGAGCAGACGAAGCTGCTAAGTTAGCAGCTGGTACCCCCAGACAGACAGACACCACACAACTGATGGTATTTAATACCGTCAACACACAGAAAGTGTGTGAAATGCAAAATTTGTGTTCCACACAGGAAAAGGCAGTTTGGAGGGCAAAAGGATATGGCCAGGAGTCCTCAGGACTCTGGACAGATGGGCAGGGTAAACCAGTGGCACCCAGAGCATACCTTCCAAGCTTAGCGGAAGCAGCACATGGGCTGACTCATCTAAGCAAGGAAGGGATGTGCAAGTTGGTAAGAGCATATTGGTGCGCCCCAGGATTTTCTTCCCATGCGGGAAAAAAGACAATGACATGCCTCACCTGCTTGAGGAAGAATATCGGAAAGGCAATAACAACAGAACCATCTCATATCCCACCTACAGGCGGCCCTTTTCAGGTGATACAAATTGATTTCATACAATTACCCCCTTGTCGAAATTTGAAGTATGTACTAGTTTGTATAGATGTGTTTTCAAATTGGGTCGAAGCATTTCCTGCGGCCACAAACACCGCTATGTTTACTGCTAAGAAAATTGTGCAGGAATTTGTGTGTAGATACGGTATCCCTAGAATAATTGAAAGTGATAGGGGTACCCATTTTACAGGTGATGTCTTTCAAGGAATGTGTAAGTTGATGGGAATTGATAGTAAGCTGCACACTCCGTACTGCCCCCAGGCGAGTGCAAAAGTAGAAAGAGTGAACAGCACTATTAAAAATAAATTGAGCAAAGTTATGGCGGAAACAGGATTGACATGGCCAGAAGCTTTGCCCATTGTATTATACAGCATCAGAACCACTCCCAGGTCCCCTCTTAATCTGTCCCCTTTTGAAACTCTGTTCGGTCGACAACCGCATGTTATGATTAACCCTCAGGATGATTTGAAGTGTAACAATGAAGTGACTGTAAAGTATTTGGTTAAGATGAGTAAACAGCTAAGGAATCAGAATGATAATTTGAAGTTGGTGATTCCTGATCTGCCAGATAGTAATTGTCATGACATTGAACCTGGGGATTATGTAATGATACGGAATTTTCTACGCTCAGGTTGCCTTATTGACAGATGGGAAGGACCATACCAAGTCTTATTGATTAGCACGACAGCATTGAAGGTTGCCGAGAAAGAGACTTGGGTTCATTCGTCCCATTGTAAGAAGGTTGCTGATCCAGAGAGGTCCCGTGATAAAGAACAGACGGTAGAGGAAGTTGTATCACTGGAGTGTCTGTTTCAGGAGGACTGAGACGGCACCTGAGCATTGAGAATAATAAGATCGGAGGCAGTTGTCGATTCCCTGTTCCCTTTTATTGTTTTTCTCCACTTCCCATCCCATCTCCCTCAATTATTTCTTTCCCCCTTCTCATTCTTCTCCATTTCCTCCTATAAGATGGACTTGCCCCAAGAGACTGTGATCCGGATTTTCCTGTTGACCATGATGTTGACCAGAGCAGTCTGTTCCGGCGAGAGTACCATGGAGGTCGAGAGAGGTTCTGGAATGGGTTCTGATGACAAAGTTGGAGGCGTAGATTTCCAAGAACAACATAATCATCAAGCAAAGGCGAGTATCAGAAAACGATCCGATAGCATTGGCAATAGGAGGAATTGTGAAGGATTGTTAGCTGAAGAGAACTGTATCTGTAGACTTTGTGACAGTGTAGTTGAGGATGGGTGCATCAAGAAATGTCAGTCCAGTTTTAATATCCACATGGACCGGCATCCATTGAGTGACTATCACTCCTTAGTGGGTAAAGTGTTAAATCAGACAGATTGTTGGGTATGCTCTCAAGTACCTCAAGGCCATAGCAAATCAGGATTAGTGCCATTCCCTTTAACTATAGGGGAGGTACTTGAGCTAAGTGGTGGGAGGCCGGTGGACAGGAGGTTTAATATCTCCAGTCCTCCTAGTTTGAAGCTCCACCAATATCATGTGGATAGATCCCTAGTATGTTTTAACATTTCCAATCCCCGAAAGCCGGGAAATTGGGAAGTGTCATGGAATAACCAAACCATGACCTTTTCATACAGAGCCGATAGAATGCCTACAGATACAGAACTTATACGCCACATAGCCGGTAGTGGAAAATATTTCCGATATAGGTATACCCTAGGAAGTAGGATCATGAGAGTTGGAGAAGTATCACCAGGATACTGTGCACATATCGTACAAACAGATACGTGTACTAAACAGATGGGAGAATTAGGGTTAGGAGATTTCATATGGAAAATTTGTAATATGGTAATGTCCTACTCCGTCCCATATGTTCTCCCCGATGATGCATACTTCATATGCGGGAGGAAGGCGTATAAGTGGCTTGCCCCAAACTCAGAAGGGTTATGTTATATTGGAAAAGTACTGCCTGAGGTAATGACCGTATCCCACACTAAGATGAAGGATATTCACCGCAGTGCCCAAGCTCCTTATACTCACACTCATTACGAGCACCTCGTTAAACGGCACCTGATAGAAAGAACAGAGCATCCGGCCTCTGACCTGATCCATGAATCCACCGGGATTCAACTCCTAATCGCGTTAGATATCACTCGTACCGCCAGAGGAGTGATAAATTATAAATATATATCTGCGCTTGCAAATTTATTAGACAATATCACTGAAATGTATGATGACACATTCAGGTATACCGGAAGGGAGCTCCAAGCTTATAAAACAGAACTGGTTCAGCATAGGATGGTTCTTAATTATCTCACGGCAGTGACAGGTGGATATTGTGTCACACTGGCAACGCAGTACGGCGTAAAATGCTGCACTTATATTACGAATAGCACCGAGGACCCGGTCGAGGTCATAGACCTAAAGATGGATGACATTCTCCAATTAAAGTGGGAGTTCCGCAGGAGACACAATCTCACCCTCGTTGCTGTGGGTAATGAGCTGACCGGTTGGGTGTCATGGTTGAACCCGCGAAATTGGTTCTCTGGTTTAGGAGAATGGGCTCAAGGAATTATCATGGATGTAGGGAAATTTCTTTTGTGTATTCTGGGTGTCATCATATTGGTCGGTCTGATATTTAGATGCGTTCGGGGTTTAACAAAGTGTAAACGTAGCGCCCGAGTGATGAGTTTAAGAAGTGAAGATACTGTAATAACAACGACTGATTTGATTTACGACCCAACCATTGAGACAATGTTGTGATGAAAATGTGATTCCACGGTCCGTTTCTTTCACCCGTTTCTCCTTTGTTTTTCTCCAAGGTACAAAGACATCCGCTTGGAAGAAGAATTTGACAACCTTTTACACAGACAATTGATGGACAATGCCATAGACCCCCAATATCCCTAGCAATTTTAAAATTTTACGATAGCCCAAATCTTTTGTAAGCCTATGGACATTGAGAAAGCTTTTGCTCGCATTTTGGCAAAAGCCCAAAGAGACTACAGTCAACATGTACATCAAGACAAGCCACCAGACAAGACTTCAATCAACAAATGTATATTAAACTCACATAGTTTACGACTGCATTTACCATAATTGCTTCTTATCTTCATCTCTACAACCTTCAGGTAATGACACACATAGTCGATAGGGAATATAGGCACAGATATCAGCACTCACATGTATCATCAACTAAAATGTGCTCCCCCATTTTGTTGCAACCAAAAGCCGAAAAGAGCTCGGTAAAGTTTGACAGCCCATCCACAGACCCGTACCACGGGATAAGAAGGAATTCAAATGTATACTTCGCAATACCTCGAAGCTTGATTTAAAACACGTATGGCACGATGATACATGACCCCCCAAACATGGATTCATACACACATGCTTCTGCTATCTCACTAGGTCATACCGTTTTCCCACCTTCTTCTCTTCTCCCCTACCCAATCATAGAAATGTATTATACATGACATATATTTTTCTCTTTTTGAACTGTTTTAGGAAGTGGCAGTTATTGGTGACTGCCAAAGGGTGGACTGTCAAAGTCAGAAAAATATCACGCTGCACATTGCCATATATGCACCTCATGCGTGTGCCCGCTGCACGTGCATGAGCCCTCCCGTGCGTGCGTATACTCGCGGTCGTGTGCACTCGCAGGCGCACAGTATGCGCATTTACGGTAGAGTTTGTGTGCGTCTAGCGGGCGACTCGATCGTTACATATTTTAGTCATATAATGTATTTTGTAGATTATGGTCCCTTTGATAGAATCTGAAAGTTTAGTTAATGTAGCATGTTCGGGGACAGAGATTCCTCTTTGTTTGATACGAAGGGTCAGACAGGGGTTACACAGTGGTGTTTAGTATCCATCGGAAGAGAATATAATTAGCAATATTCCGGTGTTGGTTTGAAGCGGATTACTCGCTCGTGCGTATAGTTATGGACATAAGAAGTTTATGGACATTTACTATATTTGCACTTTATTACCCATGCGGCGGGAAACCCAGTTTCCCTCCCACCTGAGCAGTTTGGAATAGTCACATCCCACCTGTATGAACCAACCTATGACCTTTTGTTATAATGCGAAGACGAATTCCTGTGTCCAATGAACAATAAGAATGTAGGGACCATTGTACTGTATTGTGTGTAGTGTATAAAAAGACAAGCCGATCTGGGCCAGCTCTCTACTCTTCACAACGGTTCTCATCACTGATAATCGGGAGCTGGATATCCAGAAAGGCGCTTGCGATTGTTCCCCTTGTGCGTAAGTTCTCTGCAACCATATTTATCTCCTATTTTGTTGTAAGCCATTCTCTCTCTCCTTCCCCCTTAAATGTAATTGTGTCTTTGTTGTATTTTAACGTGTAGTAACTCGGTTAGGTATTTTATGTTAGTTTGGTAGTGTATAACTTGTATTGTGTATTCTTTTGCGATTGAACGTTCATTCTCTCCCTTAAAAGGTGTTAGACCCTTAGACCGGTATTTGAGTGTTTATTATATTGCTAAAGGGTTCTCAGAGCGTAAGAGTCGCTCATACAGCTTTTAAACTAACAAAGTTACACTGTGTTGCATTTACACCTTATCACTGCACAAAGGTTTACAATTTAAGTACATGGTTTATGATATTGTTACAAAGGTTTAACTCTGTGAGCGTCAGCGCCGCTCGTGATCTCCTCGTGGTCTCGAGCGTCCGCTACGCTGATAGCGTATCATTACGTTAGTCGGCAGCCTATAGCGTGCTTGCCTTTACGTTTTAAGCCGTGAGCGAACGTGCCGCTCGTGCGTCTCGTCCACGGCTAAGCGTTTGTTACGCTACGTGCGTACTCTTACGGTATTCCATACGCCAATTGCGTACTGTGTTCATTAACCTTTTAGAGTGTTTAATATAGAATATATATTAGGCTTTGTCAGAATCTTAGCATCTTAAAATTGCGAACGATGTATTCGCAATATTGCGATTACACACCTCGTAGCAGTTTCTGAGTAGCTTCAGACTTACTCGGCATCTGCGATCAGTTCAGTGCTTGTCGTTCCTGGTTTGACGTCACAAACACACCCCGCGTTCGCCCAGACACTTCCCCGTTTCTCCAGCCACTCCTGCGTTTTTTCCGGAAACGGTAGCGTTTTTTCCCACACGCCCATAAAACGGCCTGTTTCCGCCCAGTAACACCCATTTCCTGTCAATCACATTACGATCGCCAGAACGATGAAAAAGCCGTGAGTAAAATTCCTAAGTGCATAGCAAATTTACTTGGCGCAGTCGCAGTGCGGACATTGCGCATGCGCATTAAGCGGAAAATCGCTGCGATGCGAAGATTTTTACCGAGCGAACAACTCGGAATGACCCCCACTATTGTGGCATAATTTGAATTGGTGGTACTATTGTGTGCCACACCCCTTCCTTGTGAGACCACACTCTTTTTTGCAACACTGTCCCTTTGTGAAGTATGGGATGGAGGGCATCAGAAACAGCGACCACAATATGGTCACATTCAATATCAGTTTTCATTAGCAGCCCTATATAGGCTCAATTAGGACTCTAAACTTTAGCAAAGCTAACTTTGACCTGATGCGGGGAGCTCTAAGCGACATTGAATGGGAAACCTTGTTTCAAGGAAAAAATACTGCAGAGAAATGGGATGTATTAAAAACGCTCCTCAATAACTATACTCGTCAATTTATTCCCATGGGCAGCAAACGAAGGAGTAATAATTCCAAACCACTGTGCCTTAACAAAAAGATTAAGGAACTAATGGGCAAAAAGAGGAGAGTGTTAAAAAAATACAAATCAGATGGGAAGGTGGAGTAATTCCAGTATTATAAGGATGGCAACAAAATATGCAAAAAAGAAATAAGAGCGGTTAAAGTAGAAACAGAAAAGCAAATAGCAAGGGACAGCAAATCAAACCCCAAAAAGTTTTTTAAATACATCAACAGCAAAAGATAAAAGAAGGTGAGTATAGGCCCTTTAAAGGACAAGCTGGGTGTCTTAATCAAAAACGATAAGGACATAGTGGAAAAATTAAATGAGTTCTTCTTATCTGTATTCACAAGAGAGGACCAGATGAAGGGACTAACACTTAATCTCAGCAGCGATAATGTCCCACTGCTAAGTGCTTATTTAAGCAAGGAAGTAGTCTGTGAATGATTTAAAAAAATTAAGATTAATAAGTCACCAGGTCCCGATGGAATTCACCCAAGGGCAGGGGCGGATTGGGAACAAAAAGCGGCCCTGGAAAAATTTGTACTAGTGGACACACATGGGCAGCACCAGAGGTGTAAGGTCTAGCCATGGGCCACGGCAGCAGCACCCTCCCCCCAAGACTTTCCAGATAGTGGGCATGTCCAGCATCAAGGGGGAAGTTAAAAGGAAATAAAAGTAAATATTATGAGCACATTATATGATACGACTTTAGAATTTAGGAAACTATATAATTCTTTAGAAAGATATGTTTTCTTGCTTATTACACCAACCGCGTATCCCGATCACTATTCACTCAATCTTATATGTCAACCAAGCAGGCAGACAGAGCATACACTAGATCATAGGTTCTCAAACTCGGTCCTCACACAGTGCATGTTTTGCATGTAACCCAACTGGTGCACAGGTGTATTCATTACTCACTGACCCATTTTAAAAGATCCACAGGTGGAGCTAATTATTTCACTTGTGATTCTGTGAGGAGACCTGCAAATCATGCACTGTGTGGGGTCCTGAGGACTGAGTTTGAGAACCTGTGCACTAGATCATCTGTAATTACAGGCTAAGTAGCAAAGAAATTTTCATATATGCAAATTATTTTGCATCTTATTCATTATGTCTATAGATAGGACCACATGTCCTCAAACAAAACAGGCCCAGCGGGTGCGCCGGCCCACTGGGGATCTTCCCTGTAAGCCCTATGGCCAATCCGCCTCTGCCCAAGGGTTCTCAGGGAGCTACACTCTGAACTATTTTTGATCTTCAATGACTCGCTTACATCAGGCATGGTTCCCAAAGATTGGCGTATAGCAGAAGTTGTGCCAATATTCAAAACGGGAAGTAAATCTGACCCGAGTAATTATAGACCAGTAAGTCTTACATCTATTGTGGGGAAAGTACTAGAAGGTATTTTAAGGAATAGTATACAGAAGTTCTTTGAAGGCAATAAGGTTATTAATAGGAACCAACATGGATTTGTGAAGGATAGATCATGTCAAACAAACTTATTAGGCTTTTATGAAACAGTTAGCGCGAACCTAGATCAGGGTAAGCAGGTGGATGTAATCTTTTTAAACTTTGCTAAAGCTTTCGACACAGTGCCACACATGAGACTTATCTGCAAATTACAAGAACTGGGGCTAGGAAGCACAATATGCACTTGGGTCAGAGTTGGTTAGATAATAGGGAGAATGAGTTTTGGTAAATGGAACTTTTTCAAATTGGACTGAGGTACAAAGTGGTGTATCACAAGGATCTGTACTTGGACCACTATTGTTCAACATTTTCCTTAACGATATAGCAGTAGATCTAGAGAGCATGGTGTAAATTTTTGCAGATGATACCAAACTGTGTAAGGTTATAAATTCGGAAGGGGACGCTGAGTTAGTACAGGTAAGTGTAAGGTAATGCACTTTGGTAGCAAGAACAAAAATACCACCTACATACTAAACAGGGTACAACTAGGAGATTCAGTACTGGAAAAAGACTTAGGTGTTCTCATAGATAACAAACTTAGCAGAAGTAACCAAAGTAGGACTGCAGCAAAGAAGGCAAACAAGGTATTAGCATGCATAAAGCGGGCTATTGATGCAAGGGATGAGTGTGCTATACTCCCATTATATAAATCCCCAGTGAGGCCACACCTCGAATATTGTGCTCAAGTTTGGGCACCATACTACAAAAAGGATATCTTAGAACTAGGAAAGGTTCAGAGGTGGGCGCCCAAACTGATTAAGGGGATGGAAAAGCCAGAATATGAGGAAAGGCTTGCTAATCTAGGCATCTTCACTTTGGAAAAGAGGAGATTAAGAGGGGACATGATTAACATTTACAAGTATATAAGGGGACAATACACAGAACTTGCAGAGGATCTGTTTTTGGTAAGATCAACACAGAGGACATGCAGACACTCGCTTAGGTTAGAGGAGAGGAGATGTCGCACAATGAGATGAAAAGGTTTCTTCACAGTAAGGATAATACGAGTTTGAAACTCCCTGCCTGAGAGAGTGGTAATGGCGGACTCTTTTAACACTTTTAAGAATGGGCTAGACAATTGCTTAATGGATAAGGATATACATGGTTATGGTGGGTATATTGCGCACTATATTTAAAATAAATAATAAAATAACGGCCAACTTCTTCATCATTTTCAACGTATACAATTAGTGCTAATAAAGTAATACAGTGTAGTACTAATACACCAATAGGTTGAACTGGATGGACACACTGTCTTTTTTCAAGCTCAGAAACTATGTTACTATGTAACTCATACTTACCTACTCTCCCGGAAGCTGCGGGAGGCTCCTGTTTTTTGGGGTAGCCCCCCGCACCCCCCGAAGAGTGGGCAGGTCTCCCGCATCCTGCTCGCACCTTAGTGATGCGAGCAGGATGGAGAGATAATCTCCCGTTTTCGCGGGTCCGTCGGGTGGGGAAGGGGTTAAAATGACGCAAATTGCATCATTTTAGCTCCGCCCCCTTCCCGTGGACCCGCGAATTGCGGCATTTGCCGATGTGGGGGTGGGGCTTGTGATATCACCATCCGGCCCCGCCCCCCAAAGACTACTGCAGCGTCCCCTCTCCGGGCTTCTCCCGGAGAGAAGACATACAATCAGTGGCGTAACTACTGCCCCCGCAGTCCTCGCGGTGGCTTGGGGGCGAGGGGCTGCGGGGGCGCCACTGACTTAGAACAGATTGACGTGCGGACGAGCGTCCGCATGTCAATCTGCGGTCTCCTCTCCCTCCCTGCTGTGTTGGAGGGACACGGAGCGCATCGCGCGCCTCTCCTGTGTCCCTCCCTGGCTCTCCCCCGGCCGGTCTAAGGAAGTGCCGTTCGTGAGCTCTGATTGGCTCACGAACCGGCACTTCCTTTATTAGACCAGCCGGGGGGAGAGCCAGGAGGGACGCAGGAGAGACGCGCGATGCGCTCCGTGTCCCTCCAACACATGGGGGGGGGAGCAGGCACTTGGGGCATATACCTGGCACTGTGGGGGGCAGATCTGGCACTGGGGGCATATACCTGGCACTGTGGGGGGCAGATCTGGCACTGGGGGCATATACCTGGCACTGTGGGGGGGAGGATCTGGCACTGGGGGCATATACCTGGCACTGTGGGGGCAGATCTGGCACTGGGGGCATATACCTGGCACTGTGGGGGGAAGATCTGGCACTGGGGGCATATACCTGGCACTGTGGGGGCAGATCTGGCACTGGGGGCATATACCTGGCACTGTGGGGGCAGATCTGGCACTGGGGGCATATACCTGGCACTGTGGGGGCAGATCTGGCACTGGGGGCATATACCTGGCACTGTGGGGGGAAGATCTGGCACTGGAGGCATATACCTGGCACTGTGGGGGCAGATCTGGCACTGGGGGCATATACCTGGCACCGTGGGGGCAGATCTGGCACTGGGGGCATATACCTGGCACTGTGGGGGCAGATCTGGCACTGGGGGCATATACCTGGCACTGTGGGGGGAAGATCTGGCACTGGAGGCATATACCTGGCACTGTGGGGGAATATCTGGCACTGGGGGCATATACCTGGCACTGTGGGGGAATATTTGGCACTGGGGGGAGCAGGCACTGAGGGGGCATATGTGGCACTGTGGGGGAATATTTGGCACTGGGGGGAGCAGGCACTGAGGGGGCATATGTGGCACTGGGGGGGGTGTATATGTGGCACTCGGGGCATGTAGCTGGCACTGTGGGGGAATATCTGGCACTAGGGGCATATACCTGGCACTGTGGGGGAATATCTGGCACTGGGAGCATGGCCCTAGCAACAAGCACTACCCCCTAGCAACGAGCATGACACCCAGTGCATGAAACCCCTGGCAACGAGCATGACACCCTGAGCATGAAAACCCCTGGCACCGTGCATGGAACCAAGAGCATGAAACCCCTGGCAACGAGCAGGTAATTTAAAAGTAATTAGAAGCCTTACTGTATAACTTAATGTGTAATGGGCATTACGGTGTGTGTCATAATGTATCAGGCATTACGGTGTGTTGTATACTATATCACGGGCATTGTGGTATGTGGTATAATGTCTCAGGATCATTGTGGTGTGTGTCATACTGTGTCACAGACATTGTATGTGCTATAATGTATCAGGGACATTGCAGTGTGTAGCATAATGTATAACGGGCATTGCGATTCCTGTCATAATGTGTCACAGGCATTACGGTGTGTGGCATAATGTGTCACAGGCATTACGGTGTGTGGCATAATGTGTCTGGGGCATTACAGTGTGTGCATATTGTGTCATGTGCATTATTGTGTGTGGAATAATGTCTAAGGGCCATTGCAGTATGTGGAATAATGTATACTGGGCATTACTATGAGGAGGAAAAATGACAAATAATGTAAGGGGCATGAATCAGGATTATTTTTCTTTCCTGTGGTGGCCAACGTCTGGGCGTGCAGGTTGCAAAACTGGGGTATAAGGTAGTCTTTTCCTGCAATGCCACGCCCTCCACGCAAAGCCACGCCCATTTCGACAAAGCCACACACCCTTTTTGCCGGCACGCGCATTTTTCTACCTTTGCTAGTGCCAATTACGGGGGGTATGGGGGGGGGGGGGGGCGCCGAAGGATTTTTTGGCTTGGGGGAGAAAAATTTCTAGTTACGCCACTGCATACAATGTAGGCAAGTATGATGTAACTCTCTAGAAGTACTGGGTCAGGGACCCCTTCAGTATGTTGCTATGGGGCCCACAATGTTCTGGCTACACCCCTGGTTTATGGGTCAATATTATTGGCTGCAACCAGTGGGGGGTTTTTTCTTGCAGGTGGGAGCACTGAGACAAAGTACCCAGGCTCCAACCTCTGCAGAGACCTGGGGTTGCAGGAGAAACATAACCACAGCACCTGCAAGACGCAACCACATTCCCTGCAGAGAAAATCACATACTGTAAGCTAATACCAAGACGTGGCATAGCCATACCCCTTCCACTGACCTCATCCCGCAGTACCGGGCTCACCTAATGTCTCGGCAGCCCTGTAGCCGACAGTAACTGAGTGACATTACAAAGGAGCACTTGTACAGTGGATTTACACTTCTATGATCTGTGCATTACCCTTTCTGTATACATAACCAATGTGTATTTTTATTGCATCTAAAAAGACCAAGGGGGTAATTCTGAGTTGATCGCAGCAGCAAGTTTGTTAGCAATTGGGCAAAACCATGTGCACTGCAGGGGGGGGGGGCAGATATAACATTTGCAGAGAGAGTTAGATTTGGGTGAGTTATTTCGTTTCTGTGCAGGGTAAATACTGTCTGCTTGTTTTTACACTGCAATTTAGATTGCAGATTGAACTCACCACACCCAAATCTAACTCTCTCTGCACATGTTATATCTGCCTCCCCTGCAGTGCACATGGTTTTGCCCAACTGCTAAAAACTTTCCTGCTGCGATCAACTTGGAATTACCCCCCATATACACACGTCTGAGTTGCCATAATGAGCAAACTGCTGATACATAGTAGGAAATCTCTGTGAAACTCTACCACAATATCGCTTTAAGCTGAACAAAGTCTGGTAAAGATAAAACTGTGGAAACAGTACATCAAACAATGAATAACACATCAGGATTGCTGAGTCAAGCTAGCTCTGGTGCAGCCTCCCAGCCTGGAGAATGTGCTGTGTCATGGTCACGGGACCTGAGGCTTTGCTTGAGAAATGTACAAGCGTCCGTTAGGAATGTTCCTTCATTCTGTAGCTGACGCATAGTTCACTAAAGGTTTAGCTGCCAAACATCTGTTACACTATGAAAACCTTCATGCATGTATATAATGTATATACGTATATAATGTAAAATATGCTTTCAGTTTATATGCAGAATTATTTTCAGTATTATTTTTTTTCCTTTCTTTTAAAGTTATCTTTCACAATAAAACATAGAAGATACACAGAGTGGTAGTGGCACAAATCAGTTTATAGGCCCATCACATAGGGGTCTATTCAATGCATGTTGGGTCCTCTCCGACGGAGAGGATCCGACAGTGCAGTATTTAATTAGTGGGCAGGAGGGGCTCACACTGTAGGCAGACACAAGGGGCCTGATTTAGAGTTGGACGCAATGTTGATGTTCTCACAGTTGAGCGATTTTTTGCAAGTGCACATAACATTTCTAAACACGCACGTGTTATACAGAGTATACGCACAAAGGGGGCTATTCAGTATGGATTGCAGATTCCGCTAAAAAGCAGAATCTGCAATCCTTTCTTTCACATGCTGGGGGCCGCCCATCGCAGGATAGCCTGACCAGCGGCTGCGACCGCACTTTAAATGCGGTTGGAGCAACTGTGGATGAGCCCTTGCAGCCGCAGCTATGCAGGCAGTCAGCCACCATTTTTTTTCATCATTGATGTCACACAGCCGCCCCGAAAATGCAGCTGACCTACCCCCATTTTTCCCGTGCCGCCCCCGCAACGATCTGTCGCCACCCGTCACCCACCTCGCAAACGCCTCTGGACCTGCGTGTGCGCATTGGCGTCAGTAACGGGGTTATTGTGGTCGCATCACTTAGCAATGCTACCTGAATAACACCCAAAGGCACAGTTGTGTTTGGGTCAGACAGTGTCAGAAATGTGGAAAAGTGATGGGTGTTCCTGGGCAGTGACTGGGAGGTGGCTTGTAGTGCACGCAATGATGGTGTGCTCAGTGGGCGTGTCGGTGGCAGGTCAGTGAAAGCGGCTGCGTACACAGACGCACAGCCGCCGGCATAGGAGGCCATGGTCACACGGAGAAACTGCACCTGCCATAGTGTCGCTGCAAATTTCAATGGTGCGACTGATGGTGGACGTATGCGTACGCTGAAAGTGGGCATCTCAGTCCTTGCACATTCGCCGTGCGGATGTACACAAGAGAAGGGGTTCTATAGCCATTTGCACAAAGTTGCAGATGGCCGACCTCCAATAGACGCCGCTGCTGGGTGTGACTCAGAATCAGACCCTAGAAGGGCGCAGTGGAAGAGCACTGAGGGCACACAGCATGCTGGGCAATAGGCAATAGATAGACGGCAACAATAATGTCAATAGTGACAATTCCCTAAGAAGCAGCAATGTGCACAGCAATGCATCTTATAGCTTCCACAATAATACCCTATGTAAAGGTAATTACTTATACAGCTTAAATATACCCTTTGTTAGAGAAAACAATATATAATGAAACTAATGTATGTAATACTAAAGTAAAAGCCAATGTCTCTGTAATGTGGGGACCCCTGAAATCACTGAGACACAAATCTGTGCATGTTGGCAAAACTATAAACTAAGCCGTCAGCAGAATCAGAAACACATCCTGTTATGCAGCCTCCTGCACTTCCCCATGCTCCTTCCAGTAACAAGGGCTCAGAGCTCCTGTGTCATCAGGAGAGGAGGGAGCTGTCCTCCCTATAAAGGGAGCAGACTGGAACTTAGAACAATCACAGCAGCAGCAGCCAGCAGTGACCGAGCAGCGTCAGACAAGGGGACAAGATGGAATCCTCAACAAAGCAGCACACTAACAGGTACAATACACAACTTATATATTGCTGTACACCATGTGTTATCCTGTAGCTGCTATATTGCTGTGATGTGAGGTCACTGATGTATCTTTGCCTATGAACTTCTGTATAGTATAGTTCTTTTATGCACGTTATCCAAATGGATGTACCTAGTTATCAAGTGAGGCTGAGGAAAAAAATCTGTTCTCTAAACTTCTTATGAAATATAGGGGGAGATGTACTAAGCAGTGATAAAAGTGGTGAAGTGATCCAGTGAAGAAGTTGCCCATGGCAACCAATCAGCTGCTCTGTATACTTTAATAGTATGCAAATGATAAATGTTACGTCAATGCTAATTGGTTGCCATGGGCAACTTCTCCACTAGCTCACTTCTCCACTTTTAACACTGCTTAGTACATCTCCCCCATAGTTCAGAAAGTTTTTCTAAAACTTTTAACCCTCTATCCACGCAACACGCAGTATGTGACTGTATGTTTTACCTGCTTCTGCTCTCAGGAACAAAGTAAATTGTGTCTATAGTCACATTGTGTGTCATATAGTCATATGTGCGTATAGTCATATTGCGTGTCATATAGTCGTATGTGCATATATACTCATATTGCCCACAGGGAACCAATAGAATCAGTGCAACAAACAGTTCTGTACACAGGAAATAGTTTTGCTTTGATCTGTATCTAGAACTTTAAAGAAAGATAAGACAGTGGTAAGGAGAGATTGAAGCAAATAAATAGGTGATGGCAATGGACAGTAATATGAAGTGACATGCCTATAGTAATTTTGGCCAGCTGACAGGTGTTGATTCTGCAACCTTGAGAGATGAGTTATTAGTCAACATCTAATTAAGCTGTGTATTAAGTTGTATTATGTTTTCGGGTAGATAAAGCAATTTAAAGCAACAGAAAATAACATTTTAATCTGTGGGGGTTTCCTGTTGCTGGGCTGGTAAGCGTTGCACTGGTATTTCCAGTTTCCACAGGCCACATAAACAGACTGTAGATGTAAATTTTATTGAACTTTGAAAAACAAATTTATAGGAACAACATTAAGTAGCAGAACTGTATATCAGGGAGGTTGCTGGGTGCAGCCATCTTCTCACATGAGAAATGACAGCGGTGCCAGTCTGCCCGCACATCACATGGTCGTGGCACATAGACTTTCCGGAGCAGCATAATTGAATGCCAGCACTGTTCTACTGGGCACTGTCACAGGCTACCAACAACTTATATGCCCGCTGGCCCCAGCTCTCGATAGCCCTGAAATATAACATTTAATGTCAAACATTACAGAATTATTCAGTCAATTTACTAAGCCTTGGAGGGAGATAAAGTACCAGCCAATCAGCTCCTGGCATTTTTCAAACCTAGCCTGTGACATGGCAGTTATGAGCTGCTTGGCTGGTACTTTATCTCCATCCAAGGCTTAGTAAATAGACCCCTAGATCTTTAACGTTGAATGCATTGCTAAATATCCCCATCACACACTACTGTACCATTCACTGATTTTGTTCTTCATTTTTGTACTTGTAGAGCCGAAATGGTGCTTGTAAGCACTCATACTGTACGTCAGGGACCAAATAATTCAGATTATAATGGATGTGAAAGGCAGACAATAAATATATTTAAGGCATACTTGCCTATTTTTGGGAAGTGCATAGGGTATATTACCATGGATTGAATTATTGTGGCCCCCGCTGTGCAATGACGTGATATGCAGCATCTGGAATGTACGGTGCAGACATGGTGATGTGATTTGCTGAAAATCATGTCAAGTTCCCGGTCCCCCCCATTGTCTGCAGATAGTCTACTCACCTCACTAGGAATGTGAGCAGGATGTGAAAGGCAGGTATACTCTGCAGTCTGCAGGTTATGGGGGGAAGGGGGGTATTCTGTTAGCTGCTGAAAATCTTCCCGGGCTATCCAATTAGCCCTGACTGCTGGCACTTATCAGGGATCAATGCATGTGAAAGTCAGGGCATGGAATAAAAACCTTTATGCAAAGTAGATTTACTAAGATTTATGATAGCAACCAATCAGATCCTACCTATCATTTCTCTACAGTAGTGCCAGAAAAATTATAGACAAAATCTGATTGGTTGCTATAGACACCACCACTGTTTTAGAAACTCTACTAATTCTACCCCCAAGCATACAAAACTTACAACATTCCCAACTTTCCTCTGGATTTTGGCTACATAGGAAATACAGTTTATTTCTTGTAAAATCAAAAGTTTATATATAGTATGTATAAGGATATTTACTTTTTCCCCCCAGCAGTTCCATTTGGGAGTTGTCTGAGGCACTGAAGGAGGCAACAAAGGAAGTCCATCAGCAAGCGGAGGATACTGAATTCATGAGGAACTTTCAGAAAGGCCAAGTCTCATTAAATGAGTTCAAGGTAGGAAAAAATGTATTAGACACCGGGACCTTGGTGATTTAACATAAATTTAGCTAAACTGGAAACTTTTAAAAATACAGTAAAAAATTTACTATGCCATTTTTTTAAATGTGATCTAATTATCCTTGTAAAATATGTCACATCAAGACTCATCCTACACTCTTGTTTTTTAGCTGGTCATGTCCTCCTTATACTTTGTGTATGAGGCTCTGGAGGAAGAGATTGAGTACAACAAAGAGAATCCTGTTTTTTCACCAGTTTATTTCCCATTGGAGCTCCATCGCAAAGCTGCTCTCGAGCAAGATCTTGAATATTTCTATGGTCCACAATGGAGAGGGAAGATCACTTGCCCAAAGTCTACGAAGAATTACGTAGACAGACTTCATCATGTTGGTCATAAGGAGCCAGAGCTGTTGGTCGCTCATGCATACACACGGTACTTAGGAGACCTCTCAGGTGGTCAAGTTCTGAAGAAGATAGCCCAGAAGGCACTTCAACTACCAATCACAGGGGAAGGATTGGCTTTCTTCACATTTGACTATGTTACTAACGCAACAAAGTTCAAGCAACTCTATCGCTCACGAATGAATTCTATAGAAATGGACAAGGCTAGCAAACAGAGAGTCTTGGAGGAAGCAAAAACAGCATTTCTACTGAATGTGAAGGTGAATATCTTTCTTTATTAGAAACTAAACATTGCCCTTAAAATGAGTCACTGCTGACTTACACTTTGATTACCTCTACTGTATCAGTATTATTAATATTTCCACTGATGAATACTGCCACACATTGATTCTTTGAAGAGACCTAACTCCAAAAACATCATGTTTTTGTCCTTTCGCCCAACTTACGAAGATGTTGCCAAGAAACGTAGCCATGGACGAAGAGGTCCACTGGCAGGACCCCAGAGTTTACATACCTTGATTAAACTTCTTACACCTACATATTACATTTTGCAAAAATCAGTTAATTATACTATGCGGTTCTGTTCTAACTGAGCTAAGTAATTTAAAGGAGAATAATTTAATTAATAATAGATAAGTTTGCACCATAGAGACATTTGCACCATAGAATAATGTGATCTGTCCTAAGAGATCATATGACTGTAATGTTCAACCACTGGGCAATTACATACATATATTGGTTAATGCATTCCCCTTTCTGTGAAATGTAATGATATTAGAAGTCACCAAGGAGTTGCATAGCAGTATTATAAAGCATTAGGCATTGTTCATGCAGTGTATAAGCAATTGCTCTATTCTGTTATTATATGACTGAGTTCTGTCCTAACTGGCAACCATAGTGACAAACACTATCATTAATAATGCCTGGAAACTGACATCCTACTTTATCCCAAGAAACTACAGCTTCTGTTATCCCAGCTCCGTATTACATTGAACTTGATTCCATGCTTGCTTTCATAAAAATAACATAATCATCATACATTCCAGGATGTCCTTACTAAATTATATATATTTTTCCTATTATTGAAGGTGTTTGAAGAGCTACAGACCCTATCAAGGCAATCTCAGAATGATCATTTCAGATCGGAGTTACCAAAATTAAGAAACCGAGTGTCAAAAGACGTAAATGGTGAGACATAAGCTTTTGTTTTGGAACAGTAGGAAAAGGCTTCACATTAGAAATATATTTCCATCTGAAAACATTAGTTTCTCCCCTTAATAAGGGAAATATGTATCAAACCTTTGAGAAAGATAAAATGGAACAGTTTCCCAGAGGGTCCAATCTATTGACTATGCTAGATCAATGATAACCCAAAGTTGATTGGTTGTTAATGGAAATTTCTCCACTTTATCTCTCTTGAAGGTTTGGTACGCCTCCCCTCTAAGTTAGTAAGATTTTATGTAGAATATTATTGTACTACAGTATATAGGCCATTACAGGAGTCTGTGTAACCTAAAGCCAGGTGATTCAAGACTTGAATTGGGTTTTTCCTGGGTCTGGCTTATTGGATTATAGCAGTGTAATCAATCCTGTACATTGAGTAACATGTGCAGTTTTCTGTCCTATGAGCCGGTGATTTTTATAGGACAACTGATACTCTCCAAGGTAGTGGTTGTGCATGATGATGACTGTGTATTAACATAAGGTTGTTTGCTGTGCATCAACTATGTAGTGGGCTCAGTATTTGAAACTGGATGAGAGTCTAACATATCAATTATTTTTACCTATGCACACCCAGGGACAGACTGGGGATGTAGATCAGCCCCAACATCTCTCTGTGCACACACACACACAAATAAGGGCACTGGTTCATGAAGCATCTCACAGGGTTCATGAAGCATCTCACGGGGGCGTGACTTCATGACAAACCCCAGTCTGCATGCTGGCTGAGCAAAGGGCTGGGAGGTGGAGCTTATCAGCCAGGCTTTTGGCCTTGCAGGCCCATCAACCCTTCTAGCATTAGCCTGTGCACACCAATACTAGTCAGGAGACATTTTGCCCAAAATGTAATTAGCTGAAATACACCTCCATGATGACATCCTCTGATAAAATACAGAACAGACAAAGCAAATATTATCGCCTGATAAAATGACGATTTTGCTATTTATTTATTTATTTATTGCTTCTGCTTTTTATTATCTATTTTCAGTAGGTGAATCCATCAGTGGGACACAGAGCAGCGAGAAGTTAGTATTCTCTAGGCCATATCTCAGATGGTCCGCGGTTGCGGGGTGCTTGCTGTTGGCCTGCATGGGACTGTACATGTTCTAACACAAAAGACTTTCTGTTACTGACTGCCTGAGCCTACAGGTCAACATTGAAGACCGTCACCTCCGCGCCTGTTACAGCCATATATTTTATTTTCCAAGACCTGGACAAAATTTAAATCATGTTGAATTTTCAAGAGAAAATTTTGCTAACATCGCTGCGTCTGCTGTGCCAAATTCTAACAATAATACCTCTAAATCGGTAATCACATACTTATAGTACTTTATCTTGGTGATGCGTCATTATTGTTATAGAAAGAAAAAAACAACAAATAATTATATTAGCCATTTTGGCATTTTATTTGTAATAATATGACTTTAATCTTGATAAAATAATAGGTTATCCAGGGATAATAACATCCAGCAGTACTTATATATGGTTCCTGATCTTATGACTGTTCAGGGCCCTTCCTTCTTTGGGGTGAAGTGAAGACCGTGCCGTAGCTAGGGCAAATCCAGGCTTCTTAAACTTGCCTATCTTATCCAACCATTAATGAGTAACTATATGACTTTCCTTACACCACAGTGAGTCATATGCCAAGCCTAGAACTAATTTCAGTATTTGTTTTGTTTGCACTAGATACAGTAGATCCATTGGAAAAATCTTGTATAAGTAGTACTATTGTAGCTTTCTATTGTAACATACGGTATATGTATTTTAATATATTTAACTATTGTTAGGACTAACTGAGTCACTTCATTTCATTTAATCTTGAGCTGTTTGGTTTTTAAATTAGAGAGCAAAGCACAATTGTATGGTGCAACGGAAAAATGCTGGCACTATATAAGGAAATGTTAGTAGAGATTAGTGATAATGAACGCATGTTCCAAAAAGTTGCACTTTCATATTCTTTAAGTTTAATACTGGTTACTTTTGAGCATTGTTCCAGAATCAGATTAAAAGCCTTCAGTAGAAGCATCCTTGTCATGCCATGTAAATATATTGCTTTCTTGTAAAATACTGTTCAAGATATTGTATATATTGCTAACAGATTTTGTAACGGCACATATAACAGAGCTTTGTACCTAATCATTTATAGAAATGTTTTATATGTTTGTATGTTTTTTTTTTAACAAACTTGAAATAAACTTGTAACTAATTTCTAAATATACTGTAGCAATTGTTCCTATTTAACATTTGATTTAAGGGTATATTTATACTTTCAAAAGATAAATATTTTCATTATTTTTGAATTTCAATGACTTTTGGAACTTACTTAAATTTAAATACACGTCTTTGTCCAGGTTTACCAGAATGATATTCTTTACTTCTGTTGAGGAGCTGTATCGATCCTTCGAGAAATAGAAAGTAGACAAATTACCCATAGCAACCAATGAGCTTGTACTGTAGCTATCATTTGTCTAGCATAGTCTATAAAATGACAATTAAAGGCGGAGTGGTTTCTCTGGGCAACAAAAACTTTGAAGACCGAAGGGGAGAGAGGTTCTGTACAGCAGACTGTGTAATGTAACAGCACTGAGGCCATGGGTTTGAATCTCACCATGTGTGGAGTTTAACTGTGTGGAGTTTGTATATTCTCCCTGTGCTTGACCTAAGACATTAGTAATACTACTTGAAAATATGGTCTATGCTAATGCCGTGCTCTGTATTAAAAATAGGGAATGTCCCACATACACGATTGCAATACATAATAATCTGTCAACACACAACTCAAAGAATCGCTTTATTTAATTAAACATGAGCTGCTTTGTATTTAAATTAGAGAACAAATACTTCTCCTTAAGGGGGGTACTGACGGGAGAGATGTGTGCCGAGCGATCTTAACACAGACCGCCCAGCACACATCTCTCTCCCCGCTCAGCACAGCGCGATGTGCTGAGCGAGGGGGACGGATGGACGGGGGGCCGCTCACTTCACACAACGGTGAAGTGAGCGACCCGCTAGATTGAGCCTGCATGCAGGCTCAATCTAGCACCGGCAATAGCGATGCGCGGGGCCGCTCATCGCTATAGCTGGGGGGCATACACACGGCAGATCCGTGCTTAAAATCTAAGCAATCTAGTCAGATTACTTAGATTTTAAACACGGATCTCTCTGTGTGTGTATGCCCCTTTAGTTTCATATTCTTATCTTGGAAATTCCTTTCCTGGGCTATTAGTGCTGACTTTTTCACTGCTGCTACTGTACAGGTTGGCTTATTTATAATGGGCATGGTATAAAATGTCGACATTCAGAATATCCATTTTCGATTGTCTAACTGTGAAATGTTGACTAACCCTAACTGCAACCAAACCCTAACATGAACTGACGTCATTGTGCCTACCGACATTAAGGCATCTATTTACTAAGCCTTGGAGAGAGATAAAGTGGACGGAGATAAAGTACCAGCCAATCAGCCCCTAACTGCCATGTTACAGGCTGTGTTTGAAAAATGGCAGTTAGGAGCTGATTGGCTGGCACTTTATCTCCATCCAAGGCTTAGTAAATAGACCCCTAAGAGTGTTGACATTATGTTAGTGTTGGCAACGTGAATGTTGACATGTTGACTATTTACATAATGTCCATGATGACATTCCACATTTCAACTACATGACTTTATAATGACAAAGTAAAATCTATTATGGGCTTCTTAGAATATGACAGTTATCACATTTTAGTACATAGTGAACACTAGATTGTTGTGATTAATATATATTTGAACCTGGACTGTCAGGGCCCAAAGTAATAGCCCACAATTTTCATGAGCCAGCGCAATTCCAGTGAGATATTCCTCGGATTTAAACAGCAATTGGTTTCAAGGTAAGACCAATCGGGTTTTGCATTTAAACTACAGTTATTGCTGCTGTGCTGGGTCGGACAGGCCCACAGGGGTACAGGGGAAACCCCCGGTGGACCCCAGTGCCTGAGAGCCCACCTACTCCTCTAGGGATCATGTACTAAGCTGTGCACTTGAATTATACATATGTTACATTATACTGCACAGAACCTGTGGTGCATTTTCTACAGAGCATTGCTGTTCTGGTTCTTTGCTATGCATGCACTAACAGTATTTACTATATATATTTAGTAAAAGTCCCAAACCATGCACTCCCTAATGGCTACCCAAGCCTCTATGAAGGTTGGCAACACCCCCTTTGGAGACTGGCCACACCCCTAAATATGGGCCCCTATCAGTGCATTCACCCGGTGGATCCTTCATTCCCCAGGCCAACACTGCTGCTGTGACTCTAATGACTATCTCACTGGAATAAAGCCGGCCCCTGAAACTGCGGTCTATGATATTTAGCACCTGTAGTGTATATTTGCTGAAAAGAATAGCTTTAGCTCTTTTTGGTCATTTAAGAGGAGGACCTACAGTCTACCATCCACATGTTCTTCAATTTTGTCTTCTCTTCCACCATCCACTGAAGTGCTTGAAGTGGGTCTTTATTAGCAGGTAATGGAAGTTTTAATAGAACCAATGGGTGGTGGAAGCCATATCAGGCCGCCAGTAGCTGCTTCCCTCTACATTCTCTGTACCACCTTAGCAGCAGATAATGGCCCAAATGCATTAAGCTGTAACAAGAGATAAGGTGGAGATGGATACAGATTTATAAATGACCAACCAATAAAGGGGCAGATGTATTAACCTGGAGAAGGCATAAGGAAGTGATAAACCAGTGATATGTGCAAGGTGATAAAGGCACCAGCCAATCAGCTCCAATATGTAAATCAACAGTTAGAAGCTGATTGGCTGGGGCGTTTATCACCTTACACATATCACTGGTTTATCACTTCCTTATGCCTTCTTCAGGTTAATACATCTGCCCCAAACTTCCTAACTGTCCAGTCACAGGCGGTGTTTGAAAAATGACAGGAGCTGGTTGGCTGTTCATTTATCACTCTTTATCCATTGGGCCAATGTCCCCCTCAGCAACTGACCTGGGCCCCCCAACAAGCCTGTACTCAGGTGAAGAGTACCTACCACCCTCCCCCTTAGCCCCCATGGCCCCACAGCCAGGGTGTATACCTACTCACCCGCAAGCACTGCCCTGAACTCCACCCATGTGAGACTACACATTGGTGGCTGAGAATATCTGTCACTCTGGACTCAAGTAAAATGTTACACTTCTCAACTCCGCAGACATAATTATAATACCAGACAAACTATGTCCTATATTGAATTGTAGCTTGTTACATTGAAATCAGGGATGTCCTGTATTATACAGGACAGATGGCAACCCTGGACAGGGCATGTTCACTGGTGGAGATTCTCTGCTCTGCAATGATGATTCTCTGAGCTTGTTGGTTCAGCGTGATGTGGTACTGCAATTTGACCCTTCTCTTTAATATGTCAACCAATAATTCATAAAGTGATGTTTTGATGTTTTAACTAGTTAGTAAAAAAAATGTTGATTACACAGACTTATAATAAATATGATTTTCGCCAGGTTTTCTACTATACAAGATTTGCAGCTGCAGATATTGACTTGTTCGGGTAATATTCCATTAAAATGTATTCTTACAAAAAAAAAGAAGCAATGCTGCCATCTGGTGGGGGATTAGAAGATTGCCTCAATGCGTGGAGCATAAAACGGAGATTTTTTTTTTTTTTTTATCAAACAGGAATACAGAGATAGTCTAATATACTACAACAACCCATGGCACCCCTGCAAATGCCCTGCGGCACCCCACTGGACTAGATAAATGATAGACAGAAGCTGCTTGATTGGTTATTATAGTAGCTCAGATAATGGGCAGGTCCACCAGGATCAGGAAGAATCTGAGCGCCCAGCAGGCATTTCCGCGGTGAATCTCTAGGCAGTTACGGTGCTAGGTTCTGTGCCTGTGGAGGTGGCACCAATCTTTCATCCTTTTTTACAGCCCTGATTATTTGGCACTACAATATTTTCTCTGACGTCCTAGTGGATGCTGGGAACTCCGTAAGGACCATGGGGAATAGCGGCTCCGCAGGAGACTGGGCACAAATAGAAAGCTTTAGTACTACCTGGTGTGCACTGGCTCCTCCCCCCATGACCCTCCTCCAAGCCTCAGTTAGATTTTTGTGCCCGAACGAGAAGGGTGCACACTAGGGGCTCTCCTGAGCTTCTTAGTGAAAGTTTTAGTTTAGGTTTTTTATTTTCAGTGAGACCTGCTGGCAACAGGCTCACTGCATCGAGGGACTAAGGGGAGAAGAAGCGAACTCACCTGCGTGCAGAGTGGATTGGGCTTCTTAGGCTACTGGACACCATTAGCTCCAGAGGGACCGATCACAGGCCCAGCCTTGGAGCTCGGTCCCAGAGCCGCGCCGCCGGCCCCCTTACAGAGCCAGAAGCAAGAAGAGGTCCGGCAAATCGGCGGCAGAAGACATCCTGTCTTCCACAAGGTAGCGCACAGCACTGCAGCTGTGCGCCATTGCTTCTCAGCACACTTCACACTCCGGTCACTGAGGGTGCAGGGCGCTAGGGGGGGGCGCCCTGAGCAGCAATAGAAACACCTTGGCTGGCTAAAAATACATCACATGGATGAATTTTAACCCCTGCCAGATTTTCACAAAAAGCGGGAGAAAGGCCGCCGAGAAGGGGGCGGAGCCTATCTCCTCAGCACACAGGCGCCATTTTCCCTCACAGCTCCGCTGGAAGGACGTCTCCCTGACTCTCCCCTGCAGTCCTGCACTACAGAAACAGGGTAAAAAAGAGAGGGGGGCACTAATTGGCGGGTTATTAACAATACAGCAGCTATAAGGGAGAAACACTTATATAAGGTTGTCCCTATATCTATATTTAGCGCTCTGGTGTGTGCTGGCATACTCTCCCTCTGTCTCCCCAAAGGGCTAGTGGGGTCCTGTCCTCTATCAGAGCATTCCCTGTGCGTGTGCTGTGTGTCGGTACGTTTGTGTCGACATGTATGAGGAGGAAAATGATGTGGAGGCGGAGCAATTGCCTATAATAGAGATGTCACCCCCTAGGGAGTCGACACCTGAGTGGATGGCTTTATGGAAGGATTTACGTGACAGTGTCAGCTCCTTACAAAAGACAGTTGATGACATGAGACAGCCGACTAATCAGCTAGTCCCTGTCCAGGCGTCTCAGAAACCATCAGGGGCTCTAAAAAGGCCGTTACCTCAGGTGGTGGATACTGACGTCGACACGGATACTGACTCCAGTGTCGACGGTGAGGAGACAAACGTGACTTCCAGTAGGGCCACACGTTACATGATCACGGCAATGAGAGAGGTGTTAAACAATTCTGATACTGCAAGTACCACTAAAAAGGGTATTATGTGGGGTGTGAAAAAACTACCTGTAGTTTTTCCTGAATCAGACGAATTAAATGAGGTGTGTGATGAAGCGTGGGTTTCCCCCGATAAAAAACTGATAATTTCTAAAAAGTTATTGGCATTATACCCTTTCCCGCCAGAGGTTAGGGCGCGTTGGGAAACACCCCCTAGAGTGGATAAAGCGCTCACACGCTTATAAAAACAAGTGGCGATACCGTCTCCTGATACGGCCGCCCTCAAGGAACCAGGTGACAGAAAACTGGAGAATATCCTAAAAAGTATATACACACATACTGGTGTTATACTGCGACCAGCAATCGCCTCAGCCTGGATGTGCAGCGCTGGGGTGGCTTGGTCGGATTCCCTGACTGAAAATATTGATACCCTGGATAGGGACAGTATATTGTTGACTATAGAGCATTTAAAAGATGCATTTCTATATATGCGAGATGCACAGAGGGATATTTCCACTCTGGCATCAAGAGTGAGTGCGCTGTCCATTTCTGCCAGAAGAGGATTATGGACGCGACAGTGGTCAGGTGATGCGGACTCTAAACGGCATAAGGAAATATTGCCTTATAAAGGGGAGGAGTTATTTGGGGTCGGTCTATCGGACCTGGTGGCCACGGCAACTGCTGGGAAATCCACATTTTTACCCCAGGTCGCCTCTCAACATAAAAAGACGCCGTCTTATCCGGCTCAGTCCTTTCGTCCCAATAAGGGCAAGCGGGCCTCAATTTCTCCCTAAGGTGGTTTCAGCGTTTCACCTGAACCAGCCTATTGTGGTACCTGCGGCTACTAGGGACTTGGAGGACTCCAAGTTGCTGGACGTAGTCAGGGCCCTGAAAATATATGTTTCCAGGACGGCTGGAGTCAGAAAATCTGACTCGCTGTTTATCCTGTATGCACCCAACAAGCTGGGTGCTCCTGCTTCTAAGCAGACTATTGCTCGTTGGATTTGTAGTACAATTCAGCTTGCTCATTCTGTGGCAGGCCTGCCACAGCCTAAATCTGTAAAAGCCCATTCCACAAGGAAAGTGGGCTCATCTTGGGCGGCTGCCCGAGGGGTCTCGGCTTTACAACTTTGCCGAGCAGCTACTTGGTCAGGGGCAAACACGTTTGCTAAATTCTACATATTTGATACCCTGGCTGAGGAGGACCTGGAGTTCTCTCATTCGGTGCTGCAGAGTCATCCGCACTCTCCCGCCCGTTTGGGAGCTTTGGTATAATCCCCATGGTCCTTACGGAGTTCCCAGCATCCACTAGGACGTCAGAGAAAATAAGAATTTACTTACCGATAATTCTATTTCTCGTAGTCCGTAGTGGATACTGGGCGCCCATCCCAAGTGCGGATTGTCTGCAATACTGGTACATAGTTATTGTTAACTAAATCGGGTTATTGTTGTAGTGAGCCATCTTTTCTAGAGGCTCCTCTGTTATCATACTGTTAACTGGGTTCAGATCACAAGTTATACGGTGTGATTGGTGTGGCTGGTATGAGTCTTACCCGGGATTCTAAATCCTTCCTTATTGTGTACGCTCGTCCGGGCACAGTATCCTAACTGAGGCTTGGAGGAGGGTCATAGGGGGAGGAGCCAGTGCACACCAGGTAGTACTAAAGCTTTCTATTTGTGCCCAGTCTCCTGCGGAGCCGCTATTCCCCATGGTCCTTACGGAGTTCCCAGCATCCACTACGGACTACGAGAAATAGAATTATCGGTAAGTAAATTCTTATTTTAATTGTCTTCATCAATCCCCATATTATATTTATAAACCCCCACCCATGTAATAAAAAGAGACCCCATTCTATCTGAAAAAGCATGTACTAGAAATAAATTGATGTATACAGACAGTGGCGTTTCTATAGAGAAGGAGGCCCGTGTGCAGGCTCTGGCTGGGCCCCATCCTCTCTAGCCGGCAGCGCTGTGTAGACTCTGGGCACTAGTGTGTACAGCGCATGCGCAGATCTCTGGGAAAATGACACAGCAGCCATTTTCCCAGTGATTTACCTACTGTGCATGCGCGAAACACCGGGAAAATGGCACCACATCATTTTCCCAGTGATTTCGGCACTGCTGCTGCTGCTGCGCCACGGGACTCCGGAGGGTAAGTATTTCTATTAATGGGTGCAGGGTGTGCGGTGTGGGCCCACCTGGACTCCTGGGGGCCCGTGTGCACCGCACACACTGCACCCATTATAAATACAGGGGAAAGAACAAAGAAAGACTCTGTGTTGGGGCACACTTTGAAATTTACAATGAATTTATTAAGACTTAACTTTTAATACAATAAAGTATAAAATAAAGAGAAAATTTGATACCAGAAAGTGTTCAAGATACACAAAATATGCATATAGTAATAAACATAATAAATAGAATACACATACAAAATTTAGATTGTATATGGTATACCAGTGAATTGGAAAAAGAATTCCACACAGGGAGAAGAAGTAATCATATATCGTTAGTTAGCAAAGTCACTAACGAAAATCAGGTTACACTGATAAAGAGTTAGGGGCACCTGTGGTGAAAAAATATAAATTAAGAGCAATTAATATGCCTTAGCTGATCTCGGAGATGAGGAGTACCAAGCAAGACCAAACACATATAATCTCAGTGGTGATAATTAAGGGTAGGTACAGAATTAATGATCTAATAAAACCAGGATAACAGGCATAAAAAGGAGTATAATTAATAATTGAAAAAGTCAATTAACAGAAGTTTATCCCCTGGTAGGAACTTTGTTTGCTATAAATAAGATCCTAGAGGAAAAAAGTATGTTGGAAAGAAAAAAGAAAAAAAAAAAAAAGAAAAAAAAAAGGAATTTTTTTTGTAATATCTAGATGGTATTCATGACCAAAATTAACTTGCCTGAGAGAGTGTCATAGAGTTGAATACAATTCTATATAAAGTAGGGGATATGAATAAGTAACGCAAATGTGGGTATAGGAAGTTCAGAAATTGCTCTAACACTTCTACTGTTTGTAATCGAAGGTTCCTTTTTTTACTGCACCTGATATTCCCAAATGGTCACCCAATAGGGTACTAATCAGGCTTACCAACGCTTAGCTTCCAAGATCGGATGAGGTTGGGCGTTTCCGCTGGAATATGGCAGTAATTGAAACGATTGACACAAATGAGGGGGTGTAATGGAGGAGCAATAAGGGTACTTCTGCTGTCCAGTTAATAGCGCAGATTCTCTGTTGCTACAAGCATTGCAGAGAGTGGTCTCGCATCTGGATGAGAGGGTACTGAGAAATAGATGAGGTAGTTAAAGAATAGGGAGGGGACCCCACCTTCTGCTGTCCACTGTCTTATAGAATTATAGCGGACAATGGATGAGAGAGGTAGGTTAGGCTCACCAATTGAAAAGAAAAAGGGGAGGTCATAGGTATAATGAAACCCCAAAGGTATGATGGGCTAGTGAAATTAGGTCAAATTGCTAATGTACCTAGGACATTTTTCTTTTCTTTTTTAACAGACAAAAAAAGTCAATTAGACTGCCTCATAATCATTGAGAGGTGTCTGAATATCTAGAGTAATCAAGTACTAATAAAATAAAGTACAGACTAACATAAGGAAAGAATTTAGGGCAGGTAATAGGAAGTCCAGTTATGCTGGAGAAAAAATGCTGATAAAACCATTTTTTTAAAGCAGAAAAAAAGAAGGGGGGTTTTGGGATCAAAAATTTGGCAAACAGAGTAAAGCAAAATTCTAGCTATATCAGGTTAAATAACATAATAATAGAATGTCCCTAATGGGCACATACAATACCAGGGGATACCAAAAGGTGATCTGAACTAAGGAGAGTTCAGCATCACTGTGCACAGACGGACCGTTTCACCAGGGTGGCTTGTTCACTGTGTCAGGGCCTTAGGAAATACTGCCGTTTATATAGTAAGAAAATTAAGGAAAGTGGGAGGTGTCTGAGGGGGCTTGGCGTCACACCGAAATCGGATTGGTCAGAGACCGGAAACCTTCGATGACGTCATTTACCGCATGAGAGGGACTGTGCCAGTAAATAGCTATTAAAACCAAAGCATACACTTGCAAATGGCATGTGAAGTCACTTGGGGATAGCCAGCATTGAAAACATGCAGATAGTTCTCATTAGCGGTCACACGATCGCGTCTGACCGGAAGTCCCGTCTTGTTGCCGGAAGTCTCGTGTTCACGACTGTGTCGGAAGTCGCGTCAGGTCAAGGTGACGTCTTGGGCGGAAGTTGCTTCGTCGTGTTACATGGGTTGCTAGGTAACCGTGGTTGAATACACAGAATCGCAAGGTGATTTCAGTCAAAACAGGGTGGCAATGATGCGATGCGTTCAAACGGGTTAAAGGGTCATCCGATATCCATATCATGCCTACATATAAATGGATCCTTTGAGCTTTAATAATTTAAAATCACTAAAATGATAAAGTAAAAGTTTTAGTATTAAGTTTTAAGATGCCGTAAAGCATCGCCGGGGGGGGGGGGAGGGGATGAACAATTAATTGGTGGAGGTGGGAAAAAAATTTCATACAGTTATTAAAAGATTAGGATAAATGGGTTTAATAATTTTTTTTTTTGTTATATATGAAATATAATAAAAGAATTAATTAAATTTTTGAAAAAGGAAAATAAATAGTTAATGTCACAGGAAATGAAACTGCATGAACCTAAAGAAAAGGGGACATGAATAATATTAATAAGATGAAATGAAAATGCAGCCGAGGCATGATATATATAGAAAGTTGTAGAATTTTTTGGGAAAATATTGTTTTGCCATAATAGGGTAAAAGCAATAGATATGAGAAAAAACCTGTAAGAGCAAAGGCGTGTTATTGAGTAGGGTGACGGGGAAGTGAGATAGGGGAAAATAGAGGGAGGGAAGTGGGGTTGATTAGGTGGGGCTGTGTAAGAAAAATGATTACAGGGAGTAGCACATTGGATAATGGGGATGTAAGGAGATGTTGACTGGATGCGAAAGGGGGGAGGCAGGGGGAGTGAGTAGTGAGAATTAAAGTGAGCGTGGGAAAAGTGACATCAGGTATTGTTGAAGCTGGAGATGGTTTTATCAGCATTTTTTCTCCAGTATAACTGGACTTCCTATTACCTGCCCTAATTTCTTTCCTTATGTTAGTGTGTACTTTATTTTATTAGTACTTGATTACTCTAGATATTCAGACACCTCTCAATGATTATGAGGCAGTCTAATTGACTTTTTTTGTCTGTTAAAAAAGAAAAGAAAAATGTCCTAGGTACATTAGCAATTTGACCTAATTTCACTAGCCCATCATACCTTTGGGGTTTCATTATACCTATGACCTCCCCTTTTTCTTTCTTTTCTTTTCAATTGGTGAGCCTAACCTACCTCTCTCATCCATTGTCCGCTATAATTCTATAAGACAGTGGACAGCAGAAGGTGGGGTCCCCTCCCTATTCTTTAACTACCTCATCTATTTCTCAGTACCCTCTCATCCAGATGCGAGACCACTCTCTGCAATGCTTGTAGCAACAGAGAATCTGCGCTATTAACTGGACAGCAGAAGTACCCTTATTGCTCCTCCATTACACCCCCTCATTTGTGTCAATCATTTCAATTACTGCCATATTCCAGCGGAAACGCCCAACCTCATCCGATCTTGGAAGCTAAGCGTTGGTAAGCCTGATTAGTACCCTATTGGGTGACCATTTGGGAATATCAGGTGCAGTAAAAAAGGAACCTTCGATTACAAACAGTAGAAGTGTTAGAGCAATTTCTGAACTTCCTATACCCACATTTGCGTTACTTATTCATATCCCCTACTTTATATAGAATTGTATTCAACTCTATGACACTCTCTCAGGCAAGTTAATTTTGGTCATGAATACCATCTAGATATTACAAAAAAATTTCCTTTTGTTTCTTTTCTTTTTTTTCTTTTTTCTTTCCAACATACTTTTTTCCTCTAGGATCTTATTTATAGCAAACAAAATTCCTACCAGGGGATAAACTTCTGTTAATTGACTTTTTTCAATTATTAATTATACTCCTTTTTATGCCTGTTAATCCTGGTTTTATTAGATCATTAATTCTGTACCTACCCTTAATTATCACCACTGAGATTATATGTGTATGATCTTGTTTGGTACTCCTCATCTCCGAGATCAGCTAAGGCATATTAATTGCTCTTAATTTATATTTTTTCACCACAGGTGCCCCTAACTCTTTATCAGTGTAACCTGATTTTCGTTAGTGACTTTGCTAACTAACGATATATGATTACTTCTTCTCCCTGTGTGGAATTATTTTTCCAATTCACTGGTATACCATATACAATCTAAATTTTGTATGTGTATTCTATTTATTATGTTTATTACTATATGCATATTTTGTGTATCTTGAACACTTTCTGGTATCAAATTTTCTCTTTATTTTATACTTTATTGTATTAAAAGTTAAGTCTTAATAAATTCATTGTAAATTTCAAAGTGTGCCCCAACACAGAGTCTTTCTTTGTTCTTTCCCCTGTACGACTATTACTGACTCTGGGAGCACCACCAACCACCAATAATTTTGAGATACCCTTATTAAGGATCATTTAGCTCCTCGGTATTGTTGGTTTCTTGAACAGTTTTCTACAATCTTTGTACAAATCTATGTTCATTATTTTAATAACTTTCCTGTGCGGATCCAAACCAAATCCTTCTGTTAACCTTGTAACCATTGCTGATTAAATCTTCAGTTTCAGGCTCCAGCACGGATAAACATCAATTCTGTATCCTAATTTTTGACGTTTCTCGTTATCTAATTTCTTTTTGATACTTCTAATTTGTTCTTTAAACACACTTGCTATATAACAAATGACAATCTTACATGCAATTTAAAATTCAGGACTTTAGGAATAACCTGCCAACACTTATCACAAGATGGCAACTTTCAGCTTAAGAAATGAACTGACCAGCAGACATACTATGCCTGAAAATCTTGATGATATATTCGCCAATATTTCGGAAACATCATCCAGCAATAAAGGGTGGGAATCTGATCTGCATAAATTGAGATCCTGTCTCCAAAAAAGACTACGGTCATCTTGGGATATCAAAACTCTGGAAAGCTATAACAAGAATAAAATCACCCCACGGGGTTTGAGACCCAAAATATTCCCTACTTTTCAACTGATTACTGAAAGTCTGACCACAGAATGGGAAGGAATACTTTTAAAATGCTCACAAGACCTTATGGCGGTACTACTCAAACATAACCATCTGGTACTCAATGAGTGTGAGAAAGAAATAGAGGAACTCACCAAAAATCTGGAGGCATGGGAAAAAAATGCCAGATTTCAGGAAATTTTTGAAAAAATAAAAAAGGATTTAGAACCATATGAACAAAGAATTACTGATCGTAAAAAACACAAGTTTATTCGTGATATGAAAGATTTTAAGACCGGCAACATCTTTCACTGGAAGAACACCAACACACGCAGGGAATATTCCAAATTTCAGGACAGATTTTCCTCATCTGAAGCAGAATCACCTGGTGGCGAAGACCCCCCAGATCCTGGCGATAGGGAAGTTGATCTTTATAACTTCCGAGACGATCTCAACACCAATACATCAGCCCATTTTTTAGGGGCTGGCAGGGGTGGAGGAAGACCAAAATTTCGTCAAAGAGGAAGACGAGGAGGGGGAGCAAAAAATCAGCGAGATCCAACAGAATGGCAACAACCGGGACCACCGAGATATCCCATCAGAGCCAACCGGAGGAAATAACTGACCAGCTCACAGTGATTAATTTATCCAACAGATCTCTGACTGATGATCACATCAAGATATTCACGAAGGGACTCTCCTTCTCACCCTCCCAACATCTAAATCGCTTCGCATGGGAAAAAGATCTAAAACTCTTAGGGCGCAAATTACTTTAAAAATTTTTTTTGCATCACGAACCTCGCCTCCAGCATCTCTGGACCCAGATGATATCTCTCTGTCTCAATCATTGACGGCTGAAGAGTTAGAAGCTCTACATACTCTGGAAGAACTGCAAAATTCCAACCCAAGATCCCACAGCTAAGCAGTCAAGACCAGCAGTTAAGAACAAATCGATTTTTTTCCCACCTGAACATCTCTCAGCCGAAATCAAGATCTTCCAAGAACTTGTCTCTAGAGATTTAGACAAAATATACCTACAATCAAGGAAGAACCCCATTTCTGGTGACAATCTAAATCCAATAGAGCGTCAAACCCTCCGAGAGATACAATCCTGGTCGGACATAGTAATTAAACCCTCTGACAAAGGGGGTAATATAGTACTATGGCCGAAGGCAATGTACACCACCCCGAGGCCATGAGACAGGTGATACACAATGCTACAAACGCATACTCTTTGACCCCACTGACAACTTTAGGATTGCCCTAAACAGGATTCTGGATCGTGCTTACTCATGGGCACTCTTACCAAGGAAGAAAAGACATATCTCACGACTGACAAACCCAAAACTCCCACCCTGTACTTACTGCCTAAAAATACACAAAAACATCAATGTCCCACCAGGACGCCCCATTGTATCTGGACAAGGGGGATTACTTGAAAAACCCAGTGTCTTTTTGGACTTACACCTGCGGCAACATGTGCTCAATCTTCCCTCATATCTGAGGGATACCACTGATGTACTCCAAAAATTGCATGACATCAAATTGGACACCAATCATCTTTTGGTTACCCTTGATGTTGAATCTCTGTACACTAGTATCAACCATCAGGCCGGCATACGAGCAGTACAATACTTCCTTGATATGGCTGACGACAGTGAATTCCATAACTTTCTGATTGAACTTTTGGAATTCGTTCTAACCGCAACTATTTTACATTTAATGACCACTTTTACCTTCAGACTCGGGGCACAGCGATGGGTGCCGCCTGTGCCCCCACCTACGCCAACCTGTATCTAGGTTGGTGGGAAAGAGAAATCGTCATGCATCCTGATAATGACAAATTTACTTGACCACATAGTAGCTTGGTGGAGCTACATTGACGATATTATCCTGATTTGGGAAGGTGATGAGAAATTACTACTATCTTTCATTCAGGAATTAAACTGTAATAACATCAACCTCAAACTCAAGCATCATATCAGTACCAATCAAGTATCTTTTCTGGACCTCAATATATACAAAGCCTCAGATGGCCTTATACAAACCGAACTGTATCGCAAAACGACAGCTACCACAGTCTCCTCCATCAAACTAGCTCACATTTTCCGCCCACCATCACAAACATCCCCAAAGGGGAATTTCTGCGCCTCAAAAGGAATTGTTCAGATCTTAACACCTTCAGACTGAAAAGTGACAAACTTACCTCAAGATTATTAGAACGAGGTTATAGCCATCGCTCTATTAAAAGAGCAAAATGGCATACGAATCAAATACCCAGAGATACGCTGATCTTCCCATAAAAGAAAACCAGGAATCTATCAGAACAAGACAATACTTTGAGATTCGTAGGAACTTTCTGTAAGGAGTGGAAGTTGATTAAAGAATCCATTGATAGACATTGGCCAATTCTACACCTGGATGAAGATCTCTCTAAAACTTACGGACAGAAAGTTTCCATGAGCTGGAGACGGTCCAGCAATCTCAAGGACAGGCTCACCAGTAGCCACTTCATCAAGAATCCTAAGAAAAAACACAACTCTTAAAGGCTCTTTCCTTGTGGAAACTGTAAAGCATGTTCACACATGACTAAAAATGTCTACCATACGGGATCGTTATGACAATTTACTCAGCAATTGAACAATTTATCAACTGCAATGCCATTGGAGTTGTGTATTGCATCCACTGCAGCTGCGACATGAAATATGTGGGTATTACTACTAGAGCCCTTAAACAACGTATTTTAGAACATGTTGGATCTGTAAGGAATGCCTCGGCTGATCTTCAAAAAATAAAAAATTGACCTCTGTCACACGCCCATTTTCACTACCACCATGGGAGCAACCCGAATGATTTGAAAGCTTTTGGATTAGAGAAAATCAGTTTGGGCATACGTGGTGGTGATCTCATGAAAGAACTACTTCGACATGAATCAGAATGGACTTTCAAACTGGACTGCTTAGCACCGAAAGGCATGAATGAATATATCAATTATGCAGCTTTTCTTTAATCCCTCTAATACCTCACTCACTAACCTACACACTTAGGCTCACTCACCATCTCCAGCTTCAACAATACCTGATGTCACTTTTCCCACGCTCACTTTAATTCTCACTACTCACTCCCCCTGCCTCCCCCCTTTCGCATCCAGTCAACATCTCCTTACATCCCCATTATCCAATGTGCTACTCCTGTAATCATTTTTCTTACACAGCCCCCACCTAATCAACCCCACTTCCCTCCCTCTATTTTCCCCTATCTCACTTCCCCGTCACCCCTACTCAATAACACGCCTTTGCTCTTACAGTTTTTTTCTCATATCTATTGCTTTTACCCTATTATGGCAAAACAATATTTTCCCAAAAAATTCTACAACTTTCTATATATATCATGCCTCGGCTGCATTTTCATTTCATCTTATTAATATTATTCATGTCCCCTTTTCTTTAGGTTCATGCAGTTTTATTTCCTGTGACATTAACTATTTCTTTTCCTTTTTCAAAAATGTAATTAATTATTTTATTATATTTCATATATAACAAAAAAATAAATAAAAATCTTTTAATAACTGTATGGAATTTTTTTCCCCACCTCCACCAATTAATTGTTCTTCCCCTCCCTCCCCCCCCCCCCCCCTCCCCCCCCTGCTATGCTTTCCGGCATCTTAAAACTTAATACTAAAACTTTTACTTTATCATTTTGATTTTAAATTATTAAAGCTCAAAGGATCCATTTATATGTAGGCATATGGATATCGGATGACCCTTTAACCCGTTTGAACGCATCGCATCATTGCCACCCTGTTTTGACTGAAATCACCTTGCGTTTCTGTGTATTCAACCACGGTTACCTAGCAACCCATGTAACACGACGAAGCAACTTCCGCCCAAGACGTCACCTTGACCTGACGCGACTTCCGACACAGTCGTGAACACGAGACTTCCGGCAACAAGACAGGACTTCCGGTCAGACGCGATCGTGTGACCGCTAATGAGAACTATCTGCATGTTTTCAATGCTGGCTATCCCCAAGTGACTTCACATGCCATTTGCAAGTGTATGCTTTGGTTTTAATAGCTATTTACTGGCACAGTCCCTCTCATGCGGTAAATGACGTCATCGAAGGTTTCCGGTCTCTGACCAATCCGATTTCGGTGTGACGCCAAGCCCCCTCAGACACCTCCCACTTTCCTTATTTTTCTTACTATATAAACGGCAGTATTTCCTAAGGCCCTGACACAGTGAACAAGCCACCCTGGTGAAACGGTCCGTCTGTGCATAGTGATGCTGAACTCTCCTTAGTTCAGATCACCTTTTGGTATCCCCTGGTATTGTATGTGCCCATTAGGGACATTCTATTATTGTGTTATTTAACCTGATATAGCTAGAATTTTGCTTTACTCTGTTTGCCAAATTTTTGATCCCAAAACCCCCCTTCTTTTTTTCTGCTTTAAAAAAATGGTTTTATCAGCATTTTTTCTCCAGCATAACTGGACTTCCTATTACCTGCCCTAAATTCTTTCCTTATGTTAGTCTGTACTTTATTTTATTAGTACTTGATTACTCTAGATATTCAGACACCTCTCAATGATTATGAGGCAGTCTAATTGACTTTTTTTGTCTGTTAAAAAAAGAAAAGAAAAATGTCCTAGGTACATTAGCAATTTGACCTAATTTCACTAGCCCATCATACCTTTGGGGTTTCATTATACCTATGACCTCCCCTTTTTCTTTTCAATTGGTGAGCCTAACCTACCTCTCTCATCCATTGTCCGCTATAATTCTATAAGACAGTGGACAGCAGAAGGTGGGGTCCCCTCCCTATTCTTTAACTACCTCATCTATTTCTCAGTACCCTCTCATCCAGATATGAGACCACTCTCTGCAATGCTTGTAGCAACAGAGAATCTGCGCTATTAACTGGACAGCAGAAGTACCCTTATTGCTCCTCCATTACACCCCCTCATTTGTGTCAATCGTTTCAATTACTGCCATTTTCCAGCGGAAACGCCCAACCTCATCCGATCTTGGAAGCTAAGCGTTGGTAAGCCTGATTAGTACCCTATTTGGTGACCATTTGGGAATATCAGATGCAGTAAAAAAGGAACCTTCGATTACAAACAGTAGAAGTGTTAGAGCAATTTCTGAACTTCCTATACCCACATTTGCGTTACTTATTCATATCCCCTACTTTATATAGAATTGTATTCAACTCTATGACACTCTCTCAGGCAAGTTAATTTTGGTAATGAATACCATCTAGATATTACAAAAAAATTTCCTTTTTTTCTTTTTTCTTTCCAACATACTTTTTTCCTCTAGGATCTTAGTTATAGCAAACAAAGTTCCTACCAGGGGATAAACTTCTGTTAATTGACTTTTTCAATTATTAATTATACTCCTTTTTATGCCTGTTATCCTGGTTTTATTAGATCATTAATTCTGTACCTACCCTTAATTATCACCACTGAGATTATATGTGTATGGTCTTGTTTGGTACTCCTCATCTCTGAGATCAGCTAAGGCATATTAATTGCTCTTAATTTATATTTTTTCACCACAGGTGCCCCTAACTCTTTATCAGTGTAACCTGATTTTTGTTAGTGACTTTGCTAACTAACGATATATGATTACTTCTTCTCCCTGTGTGGAATTCTTTTTCCAATTCACTGGTATACCATATACAATCTAAATTTTGTATGTGTATTCTATTTATTATGTTTATTACTATATGCATATTTTGTGTATCTTGAACACTTTCTGGTATCAAATTTTCTCTTTATTTTATACTTTATTGTATTAAAAGTTAAGTCTTAATAAATTCATTGTAAATTTCAAAGTGTGCCCCAACACAGAGTCTTTCTTTGTTCTTTCCCCTGTACGACTATTACTGACTCTGGGAGCACCACCAACCACCAATAATTTTGAGATACCCTTATTAAGGATCATTTAGCTCGGTATTGTTGGTTTCTTGAACAGTTTTCTACAATCTTTGTACAAATCTATGTTCATTATTTTAATAACTTTCCTGTGCGGATCCAAACCAAATCCTTCTGTTAACCTTGTACCCATTATAAATACGCCAGTGTATACAGATATGTCCTCCTTCATCATTGCTGCAGTCACATTAAACAGCTCTCCACTGCGCCTTGTTGTTAGCGTGTTTACTAAAGCCAAGCATCTTCTTTTTTTTTTTTTTTAACCGTTTATTAAAGGATTTATTAAAGGATTTTAGCAAAAGACAAAAGACAATAAACGATTGGAGGGAGGAAGGGAAGACAGAAGGCAAAAGAGGGAAAAGGTGGTGGTGGGGGGAGTGCAGAAATACACACAATTGCAGCAAAATATCGAGAAAAGTGACGCCATTAAGTAACATCTATCAAGATATTAGCAGCTAGAAGTGACATGTCAGATAGTTGAAAAAACTTTAAAAACAGAAAAAAACAATAAATGTAGTCCATATCTAGTGAGATAGAATCCAACCAGGGCTACACAAGGCTTTTCAACTCCGTAACCAAATGTCAAGGGAGGGGGGCTTTATAATGAGCTAACCAAGGGGATCAGGTCTCGGCGAAAGATATTGCATTGTTGTCTACAATACTGGAGAGGAATTCCATATGGTAAGTGTCCCAGACTGCCGCAGTTACAGCTATTATAGAGGGTATCGTCTGGGATTTCCAATGAAGCGCAATTTTAGATTTCAACGCATTTGTGATGTGCCAAATGAGTTTTGAGATGATTTCGCTATCCCTGGAATACTTCGAGGAAGGAGAAAGAAAGAAGGGGAAAAAGACATGTCTACCGCTGTAATTCATGAGATAAGCCCACGGATAGCTTTCCACATTGGAATTAGCCTGGGAAAATCCCATAACATATGGAGCAAGGTGGCTTTCTGCCCACATCTTCTCTAGCACAGATCTGATGTGGAAGGGAAGATTTGATTTAGGCGCGTCGGGACTGAATAACAGCGAAAATATAATTGAAGTCAGTTTTCTCTATGGCTAATGGAAGTGGCCGATGAGACTAGATTCTGCCTAATTTGTTCCCAAATGTCTTGACCCAGTTGTTCTCCTAAGTCACTTTCCCACATCTTCTTGTGAGGAGTTAGTGTAAGCAAATTAAGAAAGAAGAGAAAAGGCCTTAGTAAGCCTGTCCGAGAGCGATAAAGTAAATGCAATGGAGGGGATAGCGGACCAACGCGAAGGTCTTTGGAAGTATGGTATCTAAAGAAGGGTGGAGACAGAGTAAGTGTGAACTATATCAGATTCTAGCTGAAGCCATTTTAGGAAGATCAATCATAATGCCATATGTACTGCTTGGGAGAGATGAGCTGCATAAAAATATAATTTAATATGTGTAACTCCTAATCCACCCTCTTTGGTTGCATTATAAAGAGTTTTCAGTCTCACACGAGGCCTTTTGCCCGACCATAAGAAGCGCAAGAATTGCTTCTGTAAGCTTAAAAATATCTGCGAGGGTATCGTGACAGGGAGGGCCTGGAAGAGAACGGACAGTATTCATTTTCAAGGCGTTAGCATGACCCGATCATTATTTAAATTGACCTGACCATGTGAATCTTCGGAGATAGAATGAATTAAACCAGGGTAATTACACATATATAGTTGGGAATATCATCTGGTTAAATATATGCCTAAATATTTCATACGGAGTCTTTCAAATAATTTTAAATAGGTTTGGAAGAGAGAGGAGAGGATTAGAAAGATTTAGTAAGATATAATCAGCATAGAGCGATATTTTATACTCCGAGGTGCCCACAGTGATCCCCGATATGTCAGGGCAGCTACAGATCCTGGAGGCCAAGGGTTATATCATTAACCACTTAACTGACAATTTTTTCCCCAAAAAAACTGCTCAGAAATTGTCTGGGTTTTTTATGAGTGAATTAGGTGAAGAACGTGAATTTAACCTTATCCAAAATGATTTTAGTTAAAAAAAAAAAATATATATATATATATATTTTTTTTTTAAAACTATTTTTCTCAAACATTGGAACATCTGTCAGGAAGATATGTAACATCGGAACATTGGTAACATCCCGATGTTACTTTTTACACCCAAGACAGCTACCAGGTACACAGGGGGGAGGGCTGGTGGGGTTGGTTTACCACTTTCCCAGTGGCTGCTATTGTCTGCAGCCCCTGGGTGGGGGAATCCTGCCGTGCTGACCGATCAGCAGTGATCAGCTGCACGGCAACACTGGGGTAAGGGTGCAGGGAGGCAGAGGGGCCTTCCGGTCCCTCTGACAGCAGCAGCGGAGGGAGGTTTCTCTTCCCTTTCGCTGCTAACACTGTTTATCTGACTGGTTGCATCCTGTGCGACAAGGTCAGATAAAGCACTAGCTGGTATGGTCGCATCTGATGCGACCATGCCAGGCAAGTGGTTAAAGCAAAAATCAAAGGCGACAAGGGGCAATCCTGTCTCGTATAATTTTTAATTGAAAAAGGGTGAGAGACTGAGTCTGGGACTCAGGGTCGACAACAAAAAGGTCGACAAACCTTAGGTCGACGCCAATTGGTTGACACACCTTAGGTCGACATGGACAAAAGGTCGACATGGACAAAAGGTCGACAGGAACAAGGTCGACATGGAAAAAGGTCGACATGAGTTTTTTATGTTTTTTTGGTGTCGTTTTCTTCGTAGAGTGACCGGGAACCCCAATTAGTGCACCGCGTCCCCTCGCATGGCTCGCTTCGCTCGCCATGCTTCGGGCATGGTGCCTTCGCTCCGCTACCGCTTCGCTCGGCACAGATTACCGTTCCAATCGTAGTCCACGTGGATCGTTAAGTATGAAAAGGTTCAAAAAAAGAAAAAAAATCGTGGAAAACTCATGTCGGCCTTTTCCCATGTCGACCTTGTTCATGTCGACCTTTTGTCCATGTCGACCTTTTGTCCATGCCGACCTAAGGTGTGTCGACCAATTGGCGTCGACCTAAGGTGTATCAACCTTTTTGTTGTCGACCTGGAGTCCGGATATCGAGAGACTATACCATTCACCAATACACAAGCTGATGGCGAGTCATAGAATGACTATCCCTGTGAGGAAACAGTCCGAAAGGCCGAATCGCCGCAGGATGCGATCCAAAGCCACGAGACTCTATTGAACGATTTTTCTAAATCCATCACCAGAGAAGGAGTATTAGTGGACCAATATGTATAGTATCTATTACCCGTCTAACATTATCCATTTATCAAAGGCTTGTCTGCCAGGGATAAATCCACCTGATCTGGGTGGACCAGGGAGGACATTACCCCAGCTAGCTGATTTGCCAGTATCTTTTCGAACAGAGTTTAAGAGCGATATATGACAATAGCTACCACATGCCGTGGGGTAATGGCCAGGTTTAGGTATAATAACTGTTTGCTCTAGTAGTGGCACTATCGAAATGTGTGCCTGTTATCAATGCATTAAACAGTACTTTCATGACGGGAGTCATTACTTGACAACATCTCTTATACTATAGGGCTGGAAGGCCATCTGGGCCGGGGGCTGACGTATTTTTTAGTGTCTTAATCATTAAATCGATCTCCTCAGCAGTTATTTCTGCATTAAGTGACTGGATTTGTGAATCAGAGAGGACGGCGAGGGAACAATTAGAAAGAAGGAGGCCCTAGGGCTGGACCAGGTTAGGAGGTGGGGTCTTATTTGAGAAAGACCCTTGAAACAGGGCCACGCCCACCATATTAATTCCAAATTTGCACAGGAAGACTAATAGAGGGGATGAATTTTATTATAACTGTTATTGCCTTGCTAGTCTGTGATGTGCTTTTACCTGTTGTGACAGCCTACTGTTACATGGTTGTTATATCCACACCAAATGATTTAGCACAACATCAGAACTCTTTAGGGGTACATTTACTAAGATTCGTATTTTCCAGAATCATGTCCAAGTTCAATCACGAATGACATCGACAGTGTAAAATTGCAACTTTTTGAATTGATTACGATGGATTTACTAAGCTGTCGTATTCGGGGTTTTTCTTTTGTTCCGATGTCGATGTCATTCGTGGTTTTTTACCTATTTTTACGGCAGTGATTAGCAAAACACTGCCGACTTTTTTTACAATCAATCTCGGCCGGATCTGTGTGATCCGTGCTGGGGTTTTTTGTTTTTTTTTAATTAAATTAAACACTGTAAAATCATTAAAAAAAATGCGTGGGGTCCCCCCTCCTAAGCATAACCAGCCTCGGGCTCTTTGAGCCGATCCTGGTTGCAAAAATATGGGGGAAAAAATGACAGGGGTTCCCCCATATTTAAGCAACCAGCATCGGGCTCTGCGCCTGGTCCTGGTTCCAAAAATACGGGGGACAAAAAGAGTAGGGGTCCCCCGTATTTTTAAAACCAGCACCGGGCTCCACTAGCTGGACAGATAATGCCACAGCCGGGGGTCACTTTGATATAGTGCCCTGCGGCCGTGGCATCAAAAATCCAACTAGTCACTCCTGGCCGGGGTACCCTGGGGGAGTGGGGACCCCTTCAATCAAGGGGTCCCCCCCCCCAGCCACCCAAGGGCCAGGAGTGAAGCCCGAGGCTGTCCCCCCCCATCCAATGGGCTGCGGATGGGGAGGCTGATAGCCTTTGTTGTAAAAGAAAAGATATTGTTTTTAGTAGCAGTACTACAAGGCCCAGCAAGCCTCCCCCGCATGCTGGTACTTGGAGAACCACAAGTACCAGCATGCGACGGAAAAACGGGCCCGCTGGTACCTGTAGTACTACTACTAAAAAAATACCCAAAAAAAGACAAGACACACACACCGTGAAAGTATAATTTTATTACATACATACACACATACATACATACTTACCTTAAGTTCCCACGCAGGTCGGTCCTCTTCTCCAGTAGAATCCAAGGGGTACCTGTTGAAGAAATTATACTCACGAGATCCAGGGGTCCAGGCTCCTCGGGAAATCCAGGGGTAATCCACGTACTTGCATAAAATAAGAAAACGGAAAGCCGAGCCACGAACTGAAAGGGGCCCCATGTTTTCACATGGGACTCCTTTCCACGAATGCCAGAAACCCACTCTGACTGATGTCTAAGTGGGTTTCTTCAGCCAATCAGGGAGTGCCACGTTGTAGCACTCTCCTGATCGGCTGTGAGCTCCTGTCCTCACTGACAGGCAGCACACGGCAGAGTTACAATGTAGCGCCTATGCGCTACATTGTAACCAATGATGGGAACTTTCTGCCCTGCGGTTGACCTAAAGTGACGTCACCGCTGAGCAGAAAGTTCCCATCATTGGTTACAATGTAGCGCATAGGCGCTACATTGTAACACTGCCGTGTGCTGCCTGTCAGTGAGGACAGGAGCTCACAGCCGATCAGGAGAGTGCTACAACGTGGCACTCCCTGATTGGCTGAAGAAACCCACTTAGACATCAGTCAGAGTGGGTTTCTGGCATTCGTGGAAAGGAGTCCCATGTGAAAACATGGGGCCCCTTTCAGTTCGTGGCCGGGACACCGTTTTGTTTTTTTTGTCAAGTACGTGGATTACCCCTGGATTTCCCGAGGAGCCTGGACCCCTGGATCTCGTGAGTATAATTTCTTCAACAGGTACCCCTTGGATTCTACTGGAGAAGAGGACCGACCTGCGTGGGAACTTAAGGTAAGTATGTATGTATGTATGTGTGTATGTATGTAATAAAATTATACTTTCACGGTGTGTGTGTCTTGTCTTTTTTGGGGTATTTTTTTAGTAGTAGTACTACAGGTACCAGCGGGCCCGTTTTTCCGCCGCATGCTGGTACTTGTGGTTCTCCAAGTACCAGCATGCGGGGGAGGCTTGCTGGGCCTTGTAGTACTGCTACTAAAAACAATATCTTTTCTTTTACAACAAAGGCTATCAGCCTCCCCATCCGCAGCCCATTGGATGGGGGGGGACAGCCTCGGGCTTCACCCCTGGCCCTTGGGTGGCTGGGGGGGGGGGACCCCTTGATTGAAGGGGTCCCCACTCCCCCAGGGTACCCCGGCCAGGGGTGACTAGTTGGATTTTTGATGCCACGGCCGCAGGGCACTATATCAAAGTGACCCCCGGCTGTGGCATTATCTGTCCAGCTAGTGGAGCCCGGTGCTGGTTTTAAAAATACGGGGGACCCCTACTCTTTTTGTCCCCCGTATTTTTGGAACCAGGACCAGGCGCAGAGCCCGATGCTGGTTGCTTAAATATGGGGGAACCCCTGTCAATTTTTTCCCCATATTTCTGCAACCAGGATCGGCTCAAAGAGCCCGAGGCTGGTTATGCTTAGGAGGGGGGACCCCGCGCAATTTTTTTAAATAAAATAACAACTTTCCCACCCCTTCCCACTGATATACATGCACGGATCTCATGGATCCCTGCATGCCTATCCAATCACGGAAAAAAAAAGTAGGTCTGTTTTTTTTTAGCACTTTTTTACGAGTTGTAATTTTTCACGGCAGTGTTTGTTCTTTTTTTGCTTTGCACTTCTTAGTAAATGACCGAGATTCATACTTAAACAGCCGCGTTTTGACCGATGGTGTATTCATTCGTAATTTTTTACCTGAACTTGCAAAAAATTACGAATGCCCTCATCACTGCCGTGATTAGTGCTTAGTAAATTACCGAGATGACACTTTGATGAAAAAACGGCATCTCGGTCAAAATCGGGAGCTTAGTAAATTTACCCCTTTAGAGTTGCTTTTTCCTCCTTTCAGGCTTTTTTCCACACAGAGACTTTTGACAACGTCTTTATATTATCCAGACAGAGGTGTTTATTTTTTATTATCATATGAAAATGCTTTGGATATACAATGGTACCCCATTTAATTGTAAAGCACAACGGAATTTGATGCGCTATATAAAAAACTGTTAATAATAATAATAATGTACTAAAATTGTGTAATATGTAAGGGTAATGCAAATAAAAACCTCTGCCTAGATGATGTAGTGGACTTGGTGAAAAAAGAGTAAACTTACTAATTAGCGCTTTTCAAAGGCACCACATCTTTAGCCACTGGACTTACTATATAATAGTACATGCATATCACGTTTTGTTGTGTATTTAAATGTACTGACTCTTTTTTAATCCAATGGCCAAAACCTCCAAAGATGCACTGGTTTTGAAAAGCGCTGCTTATTAAATTTACACCATAGACCAGCGTTTTTCAACCGCTGTGCCGCGGCACACTGGTGTGCCGCGAGCGGTTCTGAGGTGTGCCGCCAGAGATGCCGCCAGAGATGCCCGCTGCATAACCCTGCCGCTGCCTCACTTTAATTCATAATGTCGGGCTCGGGCGGCGCTAGGCTCTTCCGGGTAGTCCAGACGCAGCCTGGCCTGTGACCTGTATGGAGCAGCAGCGTGACTCATGGGTTACACACGCACGCTACGTCGACCGCCCGCCCAGTACTCCTCCATGTCACCTGCCCGCCGAGCGCTGCTCCACGTCACCTGCCCGCCCAGCGCTGCTCCTGTGTCCTCGCTCCTCTCCGCTGGCTGCACCGCTGAAGGAGGGAGACCGTACACAGCTCCTGCCTCCTCCACAGCTACAGATCAACCAACCTACTCAAGCACAGTAAGTTCCTGTACATTTGTATTTATTGTTACTGCCAATATGTTCTGCAATTACCTTTGGGTCAGTGTGTTCTGCATTTACCGTGGGGGCCAATTTGTTCTGCAATTATCATGGGGACCAATGTATGCTGCAATTACCGTGGAGGTCAATGTATGCTACAATTACCGTGGGGGCCAATGTGCTGCAATTACCATGGGGGTCAATATTTGCTGCAATCAGTTTCAGGGCCAATGTGTGCTGCAATTACTGTGGGGGTCAATGTTTTTAAATTGCTGAGGGGGCCAATATGTGTTTTGTTTATCTGGAGGCCAATGTGTGTTTCCCCAAACCCGCCCCCACCCCCCCTTGGTGGTCGTGGGGAACTGATGGTGTGCCTTGGCATTTTAAAAATTCGGTTTGGTGTGCCGTGAGTTGAAAAAGGTTGAAAATCACTGCCATAGACTGAGGTATGAAAGATGAAGAGGGTAATTTAGGAAAGGTTGTATAAGCTTCAAACTACAGTATGTATACATATATTGTAACTTGTGGACAAGGTATCTTTTTTCTCTTCTTATTGGCAGTAGTTACTGTAGAACACCTGTAATGCACAATTTTGCCTGATGCAATGACACAATGACAATGATACATACTTTGTGAAATCCACATTATAAAGCATGTTTCGGTTTATGGAGTGGAACTGAAAGCTAGGGTCATAACTAGGGGTGGGTCCAAGGTTGGACTGGCCCACAGGGGTACAGGTGAAACCCCTGTTGAGCCCTGTTGCCTGGGGGCTCACCCTCTCTAGGGATAAGGGACCAATTCAGACTTGATCGCAACAGAAAACTTTTTCTCTAATGTGCAGAGCAGGGGCGTCATTCAGACCAGATCGAACGCTAGGATTTTTCGCTGCGCTGCGATCAGGTCAGAACTGCGCATGCGTATGCACCGCAATGCGCAGGCGCATCGTACGGGTACAAGGAGGATCGTTGCTGGGTAATGGATTGTACGAAGAATCCAATCGCACAGCCGATCGCAAGGAGATTAACAGGAAGACGGCGTTTGTGGGTGTCAACTGACCGTTTTCTGGGAGTGTTTGTAAAAACGCAGGTGTGTCCAAGCGTTTGCAGGGCGGGTGTCTGACGTCAATTCCGGGACCAGACAGGCTGATGTGATCACAAGTCCTGGGCAACTCAGAAACTGCACAAAACTTTTTTTGTACCACCCGGCTGCACATGCGATCGCACACTTGCAAAGCAAAAATACACTCCCCTATGGGCGGCAACTATCTGCTCGCAGCGCTGCAAAAAAACCTTAGCGAGCGATCGAGTCTGAATTAGGCCCCAAGTGCAGTGCAGGTAGGACAGATGGGTGGCACTCCATATCCCGGCTGTCAGGATCCCAGCGCTCAGCATACCGGTGCCGGGATACCGACAACTATTTTCCCTCTTGTGGTGCCCACGACACCCCTGGAGGGAGAATAAATAGTGTGGCGTGGGTAGCGCGCCATAGAGCCCTCAGTGTGGCGAAGCAGCGTGGTGAACGCAGCATGGCGAATGCAGCGTGGTGAACGCAGCATTCCCGCAAGTGACTCTTTTTCGCTCGCCCCGCTGCCGGCATTCCGGCGGTCAGGATCCCGGCAACGGTATGCTGGGCGCCGGGATACCGACAGCCGGGCAAACGTAGTAGACCCGGGACAGATATAATATGTGCAGAGTATGGTGCACATACACTAGACGACCTGTAAATGATGAATTCTCGTTAACGATTTACTTTGAACTCCCGCGGCAGCTCCCCGGCAGTCCTGGACAAACGATATAGAACAATACACATGATACTGTATATCTTAAAGATCTGGGAGTGGCTACATCCAGGAGCATGCTGTCGTTGACAATAGCTTCAGATCAGCCCTGCAGCGGGGACAATCAGAAGTTCCGACCAACGATGAGCGGGACCGCGCATCGTGATCATTATCGCTCACAGACACTGAATGACCTGCACTATTATGAACAAGTTGTAGTTCCAATCGCTCATAATATCGTCTAGTGTCTGGGCACCTTTAGATTTGGGTGGGGTGTGTTTAAACTGAAATCTAAAATGCAGTGTAGAAATAAAGCAGCCAATATTTACCCTGCACAGAAACATATAACCCACCCAAATGTAACTCTCTCTGCACATGTTACATCTGCCCCACCTGCAGTGCACATGGTTTTGCCCATTAGAGAAAGCTTTAGCTTTAGCGATCAGGTCTGAATTAGGCCCAAGGTTCCAGGTGCACCCTAATTATGCACAGGACTATGGTGTATTCACTACAGTGCATTTATAGTTTTATTCTGGTACATTATCATGGTTGCACTAGCAGTATTTACTATATAAAGACGCACATGGTTTACATTTAAGGTGATCTGTGATTTTTGTGTGTGTTATTTTTAGGTGCATTTTAATGTTAAATTGTGTTATGTTTATTGTCTGCACAGCCCCGTTACTATGGGAACGCTCCGTATACAGACTGAGCGGCGATGGCTACTCCGAAAATTACTGGGGTAGCCAGGTGGAGCGCAAGCAAGTGGTTGCCTTGATTCCATTTCCGGTGAAGACCGGATGTGCCTTTCCGTATTCAGCTGGCGGTCCAGACCTCTGATGGACGGAACGGTGTGCAGGTGAGTATGAGAGGGGGGTATTTAGGGCTTGTGTTTGTAACATTGTATGTTGGTGTGGTTCTGAGGACAGGGCTGTGACCCCGAAAACGTTAAACTGATTTACTGATGTTTATGGTGAATACAGCGGATCGAAAATTATATAGTCTCTGGGTGCCGACGTTTTTGGAAAGGTCTCTCTCTGTCTCTCTCTCTCTCTCTCTCTCTCTCTCTCTCTCTCTCTCTCTCTATATATATATATACTAGGTGATTCATCGCGCCCTACGGGCGCTCTTCACACCGTCGTTAGGGGCTACGCCCCGTTAACCCCTGCAGGCCTTTAAACATACACAGCCCGGTAGATAATAGATCCAGAAATTCAGGGCAGTATAGAGGGCATACAGAAATGGTGTCCGGTTGAGAAAAGATAGAGAGATGTCAGGGGGGAGGGAATGTACAGAAATGCTGTGCGATCGGTAAAGGATAGGGAGAGTCAGGGTGGTAGGTAGAGGATAAAGAGAGGGAAGGTGTTAGAGAGAAAATACCGTTGCGAGAATTTTTTTTTTATGCCAGTGGGTAAATATTGCAAGGGGGAAGGGCGTGCGATTGTCAAGGGGGCGTAGCCCTTTTTGAGGGCGTGCAGAGTGGCCGCAGGGCACAATGAATAACATAGTGTAGTTTATACTGCTAGTGTCTGCATCATGAAGTACCAGATGAGTAACAGCAATGCACTGTAGATAAGACACCAAAGTGCTGTGGCCACAGGTAGCAGAGCCGCTTATACACACAATACCCACAGGCAGCAGAGTCGCTTATACACACAATACCCGCAGGTAGCAGAGGCGCTTATACACACAGTGCCCACAGACAGCAGAGTCGCTTATACACACAACACCCGCAGGTAGCAGAGCCGCTTATACACACAATGGCCACAGGTAGCAGAGTCGCTTATACACACAATACCCACAGGCAGCAGAGCCGCTTATACACACAATACCCACAGGCAGCAGAGTCGCTTATACACACAATACCCGCAGGTAGCAGAGGCGCTTATACACACAATGGCCACAGGTAGCAGAGCCGCTTATACACACAATACCCACAGGCAGCAGAGCCGCTTATACACACAATACCCACAGGCAGCAGAGTCGCTTATACACACAATACCCGCAGGTAGCAGAGGCACTTATACACACAGTGCCCACAGGCAGCAGAGTCGCTTATACACACAATACCCGCAGGTAGCAGAGGCGCTTATACACACAATGGCCACAGGTAGCAGAGGCGCTTATACACACAATACCCACAGGTAGCAGAGGCGCTTATATACACAGTGCCCACAGGGGGTGTAGTACTGGTGACCGGCGGTCTCCTGACCGCCGGTCACCTTACCGAAGCCGGGATCCCGGCAGCATACCGACGCCGGGATCCCGTCGGGGAGGGGCGAGTGCAGCAAGCCCCTTGCGGGCGCGCTGCACTCGCCGCACTGCGGGCTCGGTAGCGACCTGCGGTCGCCACGGGTTCTATTTCCACTCTATGGGTGTCGTGGACACCCACGAATGGAAATAGTCCCTGTTGGTTGGCATGCCGACCATCGGGATAGTGAGCCGTCGGGCTCATGGAGGAGGTCATGTGACTGTCGGTCAGCTGACCGGCGGTCACATGAATACCACCCCCCACAGGTAGTAGAGGCGCTTATACACACAGTGACGACAGGTAGCAGAGGCGCTTATACCCAAAATGGACACAGGTAGCAGAGCCGCGTATACACACAATACCCACAGGTAGCAGAGCCGCGTATACACACAATACCCACAGGTAACAGAGTTGGTTCTACACACAATGGCCACAGGTAGCAGCGCCACTTATACACAATGGCCACAGGTAGCAGTGTTGCTTATACACACAATGGCCACTGGTAGCAGCGCCACTTATACACACAGTGCCCACAGGTAGCAGAGTTGGTTCTACACACAATGGCCACAGGTAGTAGCTGCGTTTATACACACGGTGGTCACAGGTAGCAGCGCCACTTATACACAATGCCCACAGGTAGCAGAGCCGCTAATACACATAATGGGCACAGGTAGCAGAGCCGCTTATACACACAGTGCCCACAGGTAGCAGAGTTGGTTCTACACACAGTGGCCACAGGTAGTAGCTGCGTTTATACACACAGTGGCCACAGGTAGCAGCGCCACTTATACACAATGCCCACAGGTAGCAGTGTCGCTTAGACACAGAATGGCCACAGCATTAGTGTTTCTTATTAATCCAATGTCCATTGGTAGCAACTATACTCACAGAAGTTCAGTGTGTGTGTGGGGGGGGGTTTGGAAAGGGGGTGGGTTCAGTGAGGTGCCTATCCGTGCCGCTGATCACCCCGATTCAGGGAATCCCTTGTAGCGGCTACAGATGGTGTCCGAGGTGCTACGTGTGGTGGAGGGGTGGGTGTGGGAGGGGGTCCAGAGGTATTGCGGGTGGCGGAGGGGTGGGTGCAGGGGCACGGATGACGGAAAGGGTGCAGAGGTGCTGTGTGTGGGGGAGGTGTGGAGGGGGCGCAGATGGGGGAGGGGGTCTAGAGGTGCTGCGGGGAGGGGCGGGTGTGGGAGCTACGGTTGGGGGCGGGAGTGCCGCGGGAGGGCTGCAGGGGTGGGGGGCGGATGCGGTGGGTGCCGCAGGTGGGGGGCCGCGGGTGTTGGTGCTACTGGTGGGGGAGCATGCGGGAGTGCCGTGGGTGTTGTTGCTACTGGTGGGGGAGCGGGCGGGGGGCCGCGGGTGTTAGTGCTACGGGTGGGTGGGGGGCGAGTGCGGCTGTCAGTAGCCTTCTACTGTATAGTAGCATTTTCCCCTGAACTCTGCGGCAGTTGCAAGACTGAGGTGGTTAGTAAGAGTCCCGCTTACAGTCAGCGGCTGCAGTGTCACCCGACTCCCTGGGAGACACGTCTCTCGCACAGCTACTATACCCAGGCACGTGGCCAGCAGCAGCAACGTCACACCGTGACGTCACCCGGGCACAATACAGCAACACTGCAGCAGCTGGTAGAACAGTGACGTCACCCGGACAATAATACATTAATACTGCTGCAGCATTGCATCACACAGTGACGTCACGCGGGCACAATACAGCAACACTGCAGCAGCTGGTAGAACAGTGACGTCACCCGGACAATAATACATTAATACTGCTGCAGCATTGCATCACACCGTGACGTCACCCGGGCACAATACAGCAACACTGCAGCAGCTGGTAGAACAGTGACGTCACCCGGACAATAATACATTAATACTGCTGCAGCATTGCATCACACAGTGACGTCGCCCGTGCGGCTGACAGTGACATGAACAGTCACATCCCGGACTTACAGTACTGCACCACATAGCAGATCCCTATGGCCGCGGTGTTGTGACATAGGAGGGAGAGAGAATATCTTCCCGATCCCGAGGGCGCCTGTGTAACGCAGTGGTGGGGCTAGGAGTAGTCACTGGCTATTCTATTTAATGATTTGCAATAGGTGAGGGGCGGGAGGCAGGGTGAGATAGGAAACCCGTCCATGTCACTGCCATACCTCCTAACTTTTCTCTTTTTGAAAGAGTGACACACGCGCTAGTGATGGGTAGTTCATGAATGATTAGTTCAAAATGAACTATTCTTCAAAGTGAACTAGTTCGTTCAGTTCACAGCTTTGGCAAAGATTAGTTCATCAGGAAGGAGGAGTCAGACACAGACACAGACAGAATAGAGCCAGCAGCTGCATTAGGCTTATCACTGTCTCATTCACTTAACTGGATTTTCACTTCCTGAATCTGATGCTGTATAAAGAAAGTTAAAAGTACAACACAGCCCAGCAATACAGATCTAATAAAAAATATAGCATCTGCACTGCCTAGCCAAAGTCTATGTGTGTCTGTGAGTGAGCATGTGTGGTCATGCTGCTCACCTTTCTGTGATATAATCACTGTCCTATTAGTCCAGATATCCAAACACTTGCTGCCAGTGCCGTAACTAGACATTTTAGCGCTGTGTGCAAGAAACAGCACCGGCGCGCCCCCCCCACCACCAATACACAAAACAGGGTCAGTGTGCGCCACGGGCACGCTGATAAAATATAGGGGCGTGTCTTCATGGGAAAGGGGTATGTCCACCGAGCTCCCTTTTACACATTAAGGCAGGCAGAGCTCGCTTTTACACATCACGGCAGGCAGAGCTCCCTTTTACACATTAAAGCAGGTAGAGTCCTCTTTAATACAGTACAGCACGTAGAGCTCCCTTTTACACATTACGGCAGGTAGAGTCCCCCTTTTTACACATTTTGGCAGGAGTTTCCCTTTTTACACATTACTGAAGGCAGATTCCACCTTTTTTCCAAATTAGACAGGCAGAATCCCCCTTTTTTACACATTACAGAAGCAGAGTCCCCCTTTTTACACATTAGGCAGGCTGAGTTCCCCTTTTTACACATTATGGCAGCAGAGGCCCCCTTTTTACACATTAGGCAGACAGAGTCCCTCTTTTTTACACATTGCAGCAGCAGAGTGGCACACTGGGGGAGAGCTAGGGAGAAAGCAGGTGAGAGGAACGCGGGGGAGGGGTAGGGAGAGAGCATGTGAGAGGAACGCAGGGGGAGGGCTAGGTTGAGAGCAGGTGAGAGGAACGCGGGTGAGTGCTAGGGAGAAAGCAGGTGAGAGGAACGTGGGGGGAGGGCTAGGGAGAGAGCAGGTGAGATGAACGGGAGAGAGCAGGTGAGAAGAATGCAGGGGGAGGGCTAGGGAGAGAGCAGGTGAGAGGAACGCGGGTGAGTGCTAGGGAGAGAGCAGGTGAGAGGAACGTGGGGGGAGGGCTAGGGAGAGAGCAGGTGAGATGAACGGGAGAGAGCAGGTGAGAAGAATGCAGGGGGAGGGCTAGGGAGAGAGCAGGTTAGAGGTATGCGGGGGGAGGGCTATGGAGAGAGCAGGTGAGAGGAATGTCAGGTGCCAAAAGGCTGTGTGGGCGCGCATGATCTGACATCATGCCTGGCGTTGAGGAGCGCAGCCGAGGGGAGAAAGGATTGGTGAAGGACATGCTCAGCCATATCCCCCAAGATCAGCTGCTGCCGGGTTATAGTCCTCATCCTCCAGGCTCCACACCGAGTCCACGTAGTAACGCTGGTGAGCGGTGCAGCCCAGTCTGGGGCGGGGAAGGAGAAGGGGTATGTAGAGCACACATGCTTTTCGGCAGCGCTGCAGTTACCTAGCGGCGATGGCGGGCGGTAGTGTGGTGTTGGTCAGAGCTGGATTAAGACTTCGGGGGTCCCGGGGGACTTAAGACAGGGGGGCTCTCAGGTCTAAAATTAAAACCATAATACAAATGTCTATATAAACAGTATATTATATATACATATATACATATATTTGTACAGAAATACATGCACACACATATATCATATACATATACATATATATATATATGTATGTATGTATGTATGTATGTATATATATATATATATATACACACTCACATATATACATTGTATATGGGCACAACTTGCTGGCAAAAACTCACACAGTGGAAGAAGAGCTTGAAGTTCTCTTCTCTGACGAGCTGTGGCTGTGTGCACGTTAGTAGTAATCAGTGCTTTCCCTGACTGGCGAGTGACAGCTCAGCTGTCCAATGGTGTGTGCAGCAGCAACCTGCGGCTCCATGATTGGCTGGAGCGCAGGCTGCAGCTGCACACACCATTGGACAGCTGAGCTGTCACTCGGCAGACAGCCTAGGAAAGCTTTGCGGCGCCGGCGGCTAGCAGTCACTCAGTGCGGTATCAGAGGGGAGCACGGTGCTGCCGCTGCAGATCGGATCAGTAACACAGATCCGATCTGTGGCTGGTGGCAGGGGGCCCTTTCAGATTGGGGATGCCCGGGGTACTTAACCCTGGAACTCCCCCTTAATCTAGCCGTGGCCCGGCGGGTGCCTGCGGAGGTTTTTCCGCCTCACAGCGCATTGCGCTGTGTGCAATGCCCCTCTAGCCCATAGCTGGTTACGGCACTGCTTGCTGCTACTTCTGGTACTACTGGCTTCTGTGCATACTGCTGTGCTTAATCTTCTGCTGGGTGTTGTATACGTGCAGCAGCAGCACTGTTGTTATTCAGCTCTCACTGTGCTCAGACATGGAGTGGACTCACTCTGTGGAGCTGATTGAGTTACATTGTCCTGACGACTCATGAGTCATTCTCCTTGCAAGTAGTTCAGTAGTTCAGTGATTCATTACAGTTCAGTGATCAGTTCACTGACTCAATGACTCATAAAGCCATACGAGTCAGTGCAGTACCTCTAAGCTACCATGTGTGGCACTGCTGTGCACAGGCATTGTATGGAGCTGATACTGAACTGCTTATAGCCATCATTAATTCACCTAGCATATTAGGTGATCACAAGGTACACTGTCACTCCCAATCAGCCAAAGACACAGTTCTGAGTGCTGCATTCTATCCTGTAGGGTCTGATTACTCTACACAAGACATAGGGGGGGGGGGGGGGGGGGGGTCACTGCTGTGCTCATGGAGTCAGTGGACTCTGTGGAGCTGAGTGAGTTGCATTGTCCTGACGACTCATGAGTCACTCTCCTTGCAAGTAGTTCAGTAGTTCAGTAGTTCAGTGATTCATTACAGATCACTGATCAGTTCACTGACTCAATGACTCATACAGCCATACGAGTCAGTACAGTACTTCTAAGCTACCATGTGTGGCACTGCTGTGCACAGGCATATGCATTGTATGGAGCTGATCCTGAACTGCATATAGCCATGATTCATTCCCCCAGTATATTAGGTGACAAGCTACACTCCCAATTAGCTAAAGACACAGTGCTGAGTGCTGCATGCTATCCTGTAGGGTAGGATTACTCCACAGAAGACACAGGAGGATATGTACTATGAACCTTCAAGTGACATAAAGTAGAGCAGTTGCCCCTAGCAACCAATCAGCTTCTGTCACTTTATATACAGTTGAAGATAAATGACAGAAGCTGATTGGTTACTTTACAACAGCTTCACTTTATCTCTCTCTAAGGTCTGTTACATTGGGGCAAAGGGACTTTTTTTCTTTTAATTATTGTATTTTAAAAGCAGAAAAAAGTGACTTATGACATTACTCTGAATTTGGGTCTTTCACTTGCATATTATGAAGTAAAAAGGAGTACCAACAATGGGATTAATATTGCAGAGCTACATATGTCACTATAAGGTTGCTATATAACTTATTGCTTTTCTTAAAAATAAAAAAATCTGACATTTTAAACATATCTGATCATTTGAAAAAGATTATAACTCCTACAATGAGCTAGTATTAGAAATACCTACTCTATGTGTAATAGTCTAGACTAGTTCTAAACCTAATCACTCCTTTCAGACTCAGAGTCAGCGAGTGAAATGATGAACTAAATGAACTAATGAACTAATCTTCTGAACTAATCTTTTGAGTGAACTAGATCATAATGAACTAATCACCAAAGTGAACTAGATTTCCCATCACTAACACGCGTGGCGAAGCTTCCGGAAAGGGGGCGTGGCCTACGAAAAGGGGGCGTGGCTTCGCGGGAGGACCCGCGATCGCGAGTCACGTCCCCGTTTTCGTCACTGAAGGGGCATGCCCAGCGCTCTGTGAGCTGCTGGCATGCCCCCTCTCCCTCTGTCTCCAATGAATAGACGCTGTGCGCATGCGCACAGCGTCTATTCACCGCTGCTCTGCTAAGCAGGGCAGCGAGAGACGGAGCCTCCCAACTGCCCCCCCCACCGCGGGACACTGCGGCCCGCGGGTGGGACAGCGGGACAGTCCCCAAAAAACGGGACTGTCCCGCGAAAATCGGGACAGTTGGGAGGTATCTCACTGATGACTGCAATAATATTATCATCTGGCTACAGCCGCCCCGAGCACGTGTGTGACAGCAGATACTGCCGCGGGAGCCCCGGGTACTGGCTGGATATATACAGTGCTGCGGCTGGGGTAGTGTTAGCAGCGGGACAGCGTGTCACCATGTGGTAGCCGCCCCGCGGAGTACAGTGACCAGGAGCCGGCAGCACTGCTGCAGGGAGTGTACGGGGAGGAGAGAGACAGGGGAGTGGGCGGAGCCAGGGAGGAGACTGGGCAGGCTTAGGGAGGGGACTGTTTCTGGTAGATCTGTGACTGTGACTCCGCCCAGCGTTACGGGCAGGCACAGAGTCACAGATGTAGCCAAATATATAGGAGATATATATGAGAATCAAAAAATGGTCAATGCGCTACTTCCCCTTTATCCACAAACAGGTAAATATTAAATGAGTCTTTCCTGTAGTCTGTTTGTTTTCGCACCCGGATTCCACAGGAGAACCTATGGATGGCAACTCCGTCCTTCGAAAGGCCACTAGGTGATAGTGGAAAAAATCTAGAAAAGAAAAGTGAAGAACAAGCGCCTAATGGTGCAGTAATTTTGGACTTTGATCTCTGTCACGACAACATTCATGTAGGTATTAAGCGTACCAGATGAGTAAATATGGCATGCACATCAAAAGCTGTTGTCTTCCGTCTATTGTTCACAGCCTGGGGGTCGGAACACTTAAAAGGTGACGGCACGTCACGGGGAGTATTTGATCCTCCAAAGCTCCGATAGAATCAGCTCACAGCACAGGGATTCTACAGATAAACATAAAATGTGCCTCTCATAGTGCAATATTGTTGTTGCAATGCAGGATCGTAAATCACTTTTAGAAGTAATGAGTGTACCAGAAGGTGGAAGTATAACAGCACGTCACGGATGGTCTTTATCCTCCAGTACTCAGCATGCGATTGGATCTATAGTTTAAAGATACAAAATACACTCCTCATAGTGCAGTATGACCTGATGTATTGCTGTTTACAGTATTAATCAATTGATAATACGCGTACCACATCAAAAGAATATTCAGGCATAGTACAAGGTCTTTTCCGGAACAGGTATTACACGTCACCGCTAGTGAGCACTCTCATTCCATGGTCCAAACCAGTAGTAGTATAAACAATGATTTTAATTCTCGTATCAGAGGTAAATAAAAAAGAACAATAATAAAAATACACAAAAAATAAAAAATGGCTTATCTGAACAGAAAAAGGAGAGGGAAGTTTTTGAACGGCAGTCCAGGAATCTGTCCACAATGAGTGCCTTAGTCTGGAGGTAGTCAGGAAAGTCCTCAACGCGTTTCACCTTCAAAAGGCTTCCTCAGGAGTGTCTATAGGGATTAGAACTGGCTTCCTTCTTAAAACTCTCCAGAATTATGGGTGGGGATCAATTATGCAAATTACTTCCGGTGGTATTTTCCCGCCAAAAGTGATTACACCAGAAAAACACATATATTATCTAAATTATCTATACAGCCACAATAGATAAATAAATTAATAAAACCATTAAAAAGAAATTCATACACTCCAGGCATTTATGATATATATAATTCACAACCTGGTTAATCGGAAGTGACGTCCCGGAGGCCTGGGAGCGGAAGTATTATATTTTAAAACGTATTTATTAACCCCGTATTTTGAATCAAGAGTGCATGATAGAGCCAGGCACAATAATATTTACCTCTGATACGAGAATTAAAATCATTGTTTATACTACTACTGGTTTGGACCATGGAATGAGAGTGCTCACTAGCGGTGAAGTGTAATACCTGTTCCGAATAAAGACCTTGTACTATGCCTGAATATTCTTTTGATGTGGTACGCGTATTATCAATTGATTAATACTGTAAACAGCAATACATCAGGTCATACTGCACTATGAGGAGTGTATTTTGTATCTTTAAACTATAGATCCAATCGCATGCTGAGTACTGGAGGATAAAGACCATCCGTGACGTGCTGTTATACTTCCACCTTCTGGTACACTCATTACTTATAAAAGTGATTTACGATCCTGCATTGCAACAACAATATTGCACTATGAGAGGCATATTTTATGTTTATCTGTAGAATCCCTGTGCTGTGAGCTGATTCTATCTGAGCTTTGGAGGATCAAATACTCCCCGTGACGTGCCTTCACCTTTTAAGTGTTCCGACCCCCAGGCTGTGAACAATAGACGGAAGACAACAGCTTTTGATGTGCATGCCATATTTACTTATCTGGTACGCTTAATACCTACATGAATGTTGTCGTGACAGAGATCAAAGTCCAAAGTTACTGCACCATTAGGCGCTTGTTCTTCACTTTTCTTTTTCTTCACTTTTCTTTTCTATATATATATATATATATATATATACAGAGAGAGAGAGAGAGAGAGAGAGAGAGAATATTTATATCTATCTATCTAATCTATATATATGTATCAAGAAAAGGGTGTTTTGGTAATATGTGTACAACTGCGCACTATAGGCTGCCCAACAATGCAAATATCAAAAAAGTGTCCCTCCAGAGCACTTTAAAGAACATAAACAGTGGTAGATAGATAAATGCTATATCGGGCGCCACATAGACAATATGGGTGCAAAAGAATGTCAATCACACATTAATACATTCCTTTTAAGCGGCGATTGTCCACATAACTTTGTCGTCCTCCTATCTCGTATCGTCAGCACATATGGAGAGAACAAAATTCTATCATGTGTAGTACAATAAAATTTAATTACATACACAATTATATTTGATTGTACTACACATGATAGAATTTTGTTCTCTCCATGGCCCTCATTCCGAGTTTTTCGCTCGCTAGCTGCTTTTCGCAGCAGTGCACAGTGCACACGCTAAGCCGCCGCCCTCTAGGAGTGAATCTTAGCTTAGCAGAAGTGCGAGCTAAGTATTCGCAATATAGCGAAAAGATTTTTCTTAGCAGTTTCTGAGTAGCTCGAGACTTACTCTTCCAGTGCGATCAGTTCAGTGCTTGTCGTTCCTGGTTTGACGTCACAAACACACCCAGCGTTCGCCCAGACACTCCCCCGTTTCTCCAGCCACTCCCGCGTTTTTCCCAGAAACGGCAGCGTTTTTCCAAACACTCCCCTAAAACGGCCAGTTTCCGCCCAGAAACACCCACTTCCTGTCAATCACACAACGATCACCAGAACGAAGAAATTTCTTCGTTAAGCCGTGAGTAAAATAACAAACTTTATAGCAAATTTACTTGGCGCAGTCGCAGTGCGAACATTGCGCATGCGCAGTTAGCGGAAAATCGCTGCGATGCGAAGGAAAAGAACGAGCGAACAACTCGGAATGAGGGCCCATATGTGCTGATGGTACGAGATCAGAGGACGACAAAGTTATGAGGACAATCGCCGCTTAAAAGGAATGTATTAATGTGTGATTGCCATTCTTTTGCACCCATATTGTCTATGTGGCGCCCGATATAGCATTTATCTATCTACCACTGTTTATGATATATATATATATATATATATATAAAAATCTTTATATATACACCCCCTTAAGAATGGCCATACTTCTAAACATGGGGTCCTAACTGCCAGTTGGAAGTTGATTGGCTGGTACTTTATCTCCATCCACTTTATCTCTCTCCAAGGCTTAGTACATAGAACCCTAAGCCTTGGAGAGAGATCAAGTAGAGAGAGATAAAGTACCAGCCAATCAGCTCCTAACTGCTATGTTACAGACTGGGTTTGAAAAATGACAGGTATGAGCTGATTGGTTTCAGATTTTCAGATTTGGTACTTTATCTCCGTCCACCTTATCTCTCTCCAAGGCTTAGTAAATAGACCCCTAAGAGTGTTGACATTATGTTAGTGTTGGCAATGTGAATGTTGACATGTTGACTGTTTACATAATGTCCATGATGACATTCCACATTTCAACTACATGACTTTATAATGACAAAGTCAAATCTATTATGGGCTTCTCCGAATATGACAGTTATCACATTTTAGTACATGGTGAACACTAGATTGTTGTGATTAATATATATTTGAACCTGGACTGTCAGGGCCCAAAGTAATAGCCCACAATTTGCGTGAGCCAGCGCAATTCCAGTGAGATATTCCTAGGATTTAAATATTAATTAGTTTCAAGGCAAAACCCATTTGGGTTTCTAGGGATCATGTACCAAGCTGTGCGCTTGAACTATACATATGTTACATTATACTGCACAGACCTGTGGTGTATTTTCTACAGTGCATTACTGTTCTGGTACTTTGCCATGCATGCACTAGCAGTACTATATATATATATATAATCAGGAATAAACGAGGCGGCACTCAGAGACTTGCAAAAGACATCAAACGTGTATTAAGTGCTGTCAACGTTTCGGGGACCACCTCCCCTTCGTCAGGATAACTGCACAAGTGTACAAATCAAACTTATATAACAAAAAACTTACCCCCCTTGCACGATTCCCCATGCTCGTTCTCCTCTGGCCACGCCACTCGGGCGTCCCGTTCGGCGTCACCGCTCGCATCAGCGGAACCGGAAGTGACGTCGCGGCTCCCTCCTGTGTGGCCATGGAGACGCTACAAACAAAACAACATATGTAAAAACACACGTGTCTATTTAGAAGACTGCAACGTCAAATGTGTTGCAGATAAAAAGTGTACATTACCTTACCAATACAAAACCAACAACATGATTACTAATAAATAAAAATACATGATGCTGCTATCATTCATAAAAATACGTTCATCAGTATAACATACATAATCAAGCAGACGAAATCATGTATATGTGCAAAGTGAATACAGATACAGTATCTAATGATAAAAAGACTGCGGCACGCCAAGATCACTATAGGTATACTGTCAATAATAAAAATAAAAATAAACCTACATGTGGTCAGAACACCTAAACTGTCTCTGTTTTTAACCCCCTACTACAACCATACTGGAAATATACGTGCAGGCCATATGTGTCACAAAGGGCGCTCCCTATTTATAGAAAATTAATGAGACCTAGGCTGTCATTGAGCCCACCTGGTTTAAGGGTATTGAGTCTATGTATCCACATAGACCCAAGTTGAAGGAGTTTCTTACCCCGTTGCCCCCACGAGGAGACTCAGGGACATGATCTATTATACGGTGTTTAAACGTAGCCATACTATGTCTGTGTTCTACAAAATGTTTGGCTACTGGCTGTTCCCCATTACCAGATGCCAACGCATTCCTTATAGCAAGTCTGTGTTGGGCCATCCTCACCTTGAATTGGCACTCGGTCTTTCCGATGTAATAACGCCCACAAGGACAAATGATGGCATACATCACGAATTTGGAAGTGCAGGTGAGGGGCCATCTGATGTTAAATTTTTTCCCGGAGAATGGATGCGAAATGCTATCGCCAGGAGACATGTGGGTGCACGTAGTGCACCCTGTGCTCTTAAAGCAGCCATTTCTGCGGGACATGAAGTGTTTAGGAGGAGGTGTCTTAAACTTGGCCATGTCAGTCTTAACTAGCATGTCTCTGATGTTTCGGCCTCTGGTGTAACTGGGCATAACCCTCTTATCTCGAAACACTTTTAAATCTGGGTCCGTGGACACTATTGGCCATAGTTGGCGCAACTTCTTGGAGTTTTGTTCGCTGTGTACATTAAATTCTTTGACCCACGGGATGACTCTAGACATGTCCCGTGTCTGAGTGGTCTTTAGTAACTCCTCCCTATTTTTGGCTGCCGCCTTTTGTCTGGCTGTACGAAGGAGGTCTCGAGGATAGCCTCTTTTGACAAACCTCTGCTCCATTTCTTCCAGCTGTGCATCTCTCACTGTGCTATTGCTATTCACCCTACAAACCCTCAGGAATTTCAGGCACACGGGATCTCCACTTTGGGCACCTGGAACTGTTTATTTCAGTGACTTTCCACCCTTCAGGATTTTTCACAGCACTAGAGCACTTTATTTGTTGTTTGCATATTTGCACGTGGCTTTTCAGTGTATTGGCACAAGTCTATTTCATTATCTTGCACTACTGAAGCACCAGCACTTTGTGAGTGCACACCATGGCTACGGCAGCCGCTGATCAAGTTGATTTTACCTCCTTCTTACTACATTGTGATACATACGACACCCTCAGTTTTTCTGACATTGAGGCCGAGCAGATTTTGCACAAAGAACCCGTGTTTTCCGAAGTCACCATCACCACCAATGAGGAGGCATACAGGGATTTGCTACGATTAAAGAAACGTGAGCTCGATTATTTGTTTCACAGTCGCACACTATCGGATTATTATAGGGCAAAGCAGTTGCCCCGTGGCTTTAGGGTGCATAATATACCCACCATAGGACGATATAACATGGAGTTTTGCAAAAAGTGGGTTTCTGTGTTGAATAAGTGCTCCAAAGACTTAATTCTGCTCGTAATTGAGGAATCAACCAAAGAACATGGTATCACCAGGGACCTCATCACTAAGTTTGAAACTGAGCATGCTGATTTGCTTGCAGCTGAGCAGTCCAAGGGATGGATCACTAAACTACAAGAACAGGTGGAACAATACAAATCCAACTTACTTAAATTTAAAAAGGAGAAATTGAATAAAGTTCAGTTGGATTATGCCCAACATAGGGTATACACCTGGCTTGGCAGCACCTCGCACTTTAACAGAGGGACAGGCCCCCACCGTATGCGCAGACCCAGAGGAGGTGGCAGATATGGACAAACGTCGGCTAGTGATTCCGATGATACGCACAACAGCTCTTCAACCACGCCACATTGGGAGGCCCCTTTAGGGGTTCGAACCCGTGCTGGGGTAGCAGCATGGGGAAAAGGCTCAGGCGCACGCGGAGGGGTCGACAGAACCAAAGACAAAAACAAATCCAAACCAGCGAGGACGAAGAAGCACTGATTTTTAATCTATCAAGGACTCCCCTTGCCCCAGCTGAGGTAAGGGTTCTTAACAAAGGACTGTCGTTCGTCCCCACCAATTATGGTGACGATTTTAGAATGAAGGTGGATTCCTTCAGGTTACATCGCACACTGAAGTTAAAAGATCATTACCACAAAATGCCACCTGTTACCACTGACATTCCATTACCAGCAAGGGTCCAGAGGTTAGGCCCCAAATCCCGGTTTGATCCAGTATCCAACAGTGCGTCTCTTAAGACCTTTCACCGCATGCTGGATAGTCCAGAGAGTGATGTGAACTGCAGGAAATTCCACAATTTGCAATATGAGGAAAGACAGGCACTTAAAGCACTTGGTAAAAGGACTGATATCGTGATTCGCAGTGCGGACAAAGGGGGAGCAATTGTGGTGCAGGAGGTCACGGACTACACGCAGGAGTGTCAGCGATTGTTATCTGATGGTGACACTTATTGCATGTTATCCAAAGATCCCACTAAGATGTATCAGGCTGAATTGACGAAGCTGCTTCAGAAGGCCAGAGAGGACGGCATTATTAACACCAGTATTGCACAAAAGTTATCCTCTGAGTGGCCAGTTATTCCTCTGTTCTATACCATCCCCAAGGTGCATAAGGACGCACAGAGACCCCCGGGGAGACCAATTATTTCTGCCCGGGGTTCTCTGTGCGAGCCTTTAGCAATATACCTAGATGCATATTTACAGCCCTGTATACAGGGTACCTTTACCCATTTGAAGGATTCGAGTATGTTATTACAGAGGTTGTCACAGGTAAACCAAGTACCAGATGATGTCACTTTGGCCACTATAGACGTCACAAGCCTGTATACATGCATACCGCACGAGCAGGGTTTACAGGCAGTGAGGCAGTTGATTGTGGGAAACAGTGCATATGTAGGTCCTGACGTAGATTTTTTTATTTCATTATTACGGTTTACTTTATCACACAATTTCTTTATGTTTGATGGCGTCTTCTACAGGCAGCGAACGGGGTGTGCCATGGGGTCGGCCGTGGCAGCCTCGTTCGCTAATGCGTATATGTGGGAGGTGGAGCGGGCGCTGTTCTTTACTAATCCCTCAATAGCACAAAGATTGTTTGTCTACTACAGGTACATAGACGATCTGCTACTATTTTGGAGAGGTGATGTGCAAGATCTACTCGATCTTGTGGCGATGCATAATTCAACGGACAGCCCCGTGAAACTGACTATGAGTTTTAGCAGCACTGAGATTTGCTTTCTAGACATCCAACTGAACCTTAGAGCAGGGATGGTTGAGACGAGCCTTTATAAAAAACCATCAGATCGCAACACAATCTTGAGGTTTGATAGTTTCCACCCCAGGTCGACGGTACAGGGGCTGCCATTTTCCCAATTCCTGAGGGTTTGTAGGGTGAATAGCAATAGCACAGTGAGAGATGCACAGCTGGAAGAAATGGAGCAGAGGTTTGTCAAAAGAGGCTATCCTCGAGACCTCCTTCGTACAGCCAGACAAAAGGCGGCAGCCAAAAATAGGGAGGAGTTACTAAAGACCACTCAGACACGGGACATGTCTAGAGTCATCCCGTGGGTCAAAGAATTTAATGTACACAGCGAACAAAACTCCAAGAAGTTGCGCCAACTATGGCCAATAGTGTCCACGGACCCAGATTTAAAAGTGTTTCGAGATAAGAGGGTTATGCCCAGTTACACCAGAGGCCGAAACATCAGAGACATGCTAGTTAAGACTGACATGGCCAAGTTTAAGACACCTCCTCCTAAACACTTCATGTCCCGCAGAAATGGCTGCTTTAAGTGCACAGGGTGCACTACGTGCACCCACATGTCTCCTGGCGATAGCATTTCGCATCCATTCTCCGGGAAAAAATTTAACATCAGATGGCCCCTCACCTGCACTTCCAAATTCGTGGTGTATGCCATCATTTGTCCTTGTGGGCGTTATTACATCGGAAAGACCGAGTGCCAATTCAAGGTGAGGATGGCCCAACACAGACTTGCTATAAGGAATGCGTTGGCATCTGGTAATGGGGAACAGCCAGTAGCCAAACATTTTGTAGAACACAGACATAGTATGGCTACGTTTAAACACCGTATAATAGATCATGTCCCTGAGTCTCCTCGTGGGGGCAACAGGGGTAAGAAACTCCTTCAACTTGAGTCTATGTGGATACATAGACTCAATACCCTTAAACCAGGTGGGCTCAATGACAGCCTAGGTCTCATTAATTTTCTATAAATAGGGAGCGCCCTTTGTGACACATATGGCCTGCACGTATATTTCCAGTATGGTTGTAGTAGGGGGTTAAAAACAGAGACAGTTTAGGTGTTCTGACCACATGTAGGTTTATTTTTATTTTTATTATTGACAGTATACCTATAGTGATCTTGGCGTGCCGCAGTCTTTTTATCATTAGATACTGTATCTGTATTCACTTTGCACATATACATGATTTCGTCTGCTTGATTATGTATGTTATACTGATGAACGTATTTTTATGAATGATAGCAGCATCATGTATTTTTATATATTAGTAATCATGTTGTTGGTTTTGTATTGGTAAGATAATGTACACTTTTTATCTGCAACACATTTGACGTTGCAGTCTTCTAAATAGACACGTGTGTTTTTACATATGTTGTTTTGTTTGTAGCGTCTCCATGGCCACACAGGAGGGAGCCGCGACGTCACTTCCGGTTCCGCTGATGCGAGCGGTGACGCCGAACGGGACGCCCGAGTGGCGTGGCCAGAGGAGAACGAGCATGGGGAATCGTGCAAGGGGGGTAAGTTTTTTGTTATATAAGTTTGATTTGTACACTTGTGCAGTTATCCTGACGAAGGGGAGGTGGTCCCCGAAACGTTGACAGCACTTAATACACGTTTGATGTCTTTTGCAAGTCTCTGAGTGCCGCCTCGTTTATTCCTGATTGTGTACTGGGGTGACCCCCCCCCCGGGGGAAGGCACCTTAGCAAGTTGGTCCGGAGGGACGTCTGGAGTGCCGGAGTTAAGTGTTGGTTATATATATATATATATATATATATATATATATATTTTAAAGGTCACAAACCATGCACTCTCTATGGCTAGCCAAGCCTCTATGGAGGTTGGCAACACCGCTAAATATGGGCCCCTTTAACTGCTTGTTCGACATTGGCTGTGCCAGTGGTTCTGTCTCTATGGGCCATATAGAGGCAGCACCATCACTGCCGTATCTCTCCTGAATCTGGCTAGCAGGGCGCATGGAAAGACATTCTGCAGCCAGTATTGCAGAGTATCCTGAGGATATATGGGCAGTGTCATTCTTACCAGTGCTGGTGGCCCCATCCCCTCGGTAAGATGTCATGCACTCAAAGGGCTGGAACAGGGCACACTGCTGCCCTGTTGTGGCACTGCTGAAAGCTCAGGTCTATATGAGCTGGCTAGCTAAGTCACACATACAGATATCCCTTGAGATGTAGCCAGGGCCGGTGCAAGGTCTCTCTGCACCCTAGGCACAGCTTCAGCCTAGCGCCCACTAACCTGCAATCCCCACCACCACCTCTCGGAGGGGAGATGCAGGTGGGCTGGGGTGAATTGCATCATTATACATATGATTAGACCTGCAGCAGCAGCCAGCACAATGTAAAAGGAGGAGGTTGCATATAGAGACATCCTTCAGACTTTTGCTAGCTTAATTTAGTGGTGCCCCCCAGAGGCCGGAGCCCCTAGGCAGCCGCCTAAAGCTGCCTAATGGTAGAGCTAGCCCTGGATGTAGCCCTCACTGTTCCAGGCCAGTATCACAGAGGTAATCTGAGTATCCATCAGCTGCTCCAGTGATAAAATATCCATAAATTGTGGCGATAAGTCTTTTTCACAAAATCAATACAAAATCAGCCTCATTGCCACCCATTGATATCAAGTATTCCTAAATTTCCTGTACAGCTGAAGAGTCTCAAAAGAAACTGTAGACACTGTATTAACTTCATGCATAGTCGTTGCTGCGCATGAAATGTAAATGTATAACATTAGCTTAAAGTTAATACTGTAAGTAGTTTTAAATAAATAACATCCTTTGTGCTGCTTTGAAGTGTGGATATAGTTGGTGTTGACTTGCTGGCTGCATATAATAACAATGTGTTTGTTTTGCTAACATTTGCTATATTGGTTATACATTGATTTGTGACTGGGAGATTATTCTCTTATTATTTTAACATAAAGACACGCACTTACCCCAATAAGCTTTTTAGAAAAAAACAAATACAATACGACATTGTTGCAGCAAAGTATATGGCTAGTGTGCCTTTGGCTGGAGTATAAGACGATGTGGATTACCACCTCTGACTGCGTTCTTAACACTCTCCAAACCTGCCATTTTACCTGAGAGATGTTGTGATTAAACTCTTCAAACCAGGTATTATCATTAGCATCAGAATAAGCAGGGCCAAAACTAGGATTCTCGGCACCTGGGGCAAGGCAGAAATTTGGCGCCTCAGCGTGATGCGTACGCAGTGACCTATGGCATCACCCCGCTGCAACGCTGACTGTAGGGTCACACCCGGGTCATGTCTGCGAAGATCCCAGGGGTGCCAGGGTCAGGCCTTGATTGTGCTATGTATAAAGTTAACTTGTTCCATCACTTCAATGCGAGAGTTTCCCCACCAAACCAGACTACAAAACAAGGTCATATATTAATCGTAAAAATATATATATAAGTTGTTTATACATTACATTGTCTATTCCATCCACACTCTCCCACTCCCTCCTCCCAGGTTACCTCCTCTCATACTGGCATAAACAATTTCTCCAATTCTGTCCTCTCCCCTGGAACTCACTCCCTCTCAAAGTCAGACTTTCCATAGATCTTGACAACTTCAAATGTTCACTAGGATTCAGTACAAAATCCTGGAATCGGGATCCAGACAGTTAGAAGAGTGACCAGAATCATGACACATCCCAGTAAGTATTTTTAATCTACCCCTAATTTTCACCCTAACCCACCCTTCCCGCAGCATAACCCTATCCCCCCTCCCAGCAGCCTAACCTTAACCTCCCCCACCCCTGCAGCCTAACCCTTCCCCTAGTGCCTAAACCTAACCACAGTACTTACCTTCAGTATGTGTTGGGATTCTAACTATTGGGTTCCCACTGTTGATCTCCTGACTGTTGGGATTTTAGCCACATCCTGTTCACTCCAATGTAATCTTTTGATCAAAGCCTACCATCTCTCCTCCTAACTCGCCACTCCTCTTCTTCCCTGCCCTTCACTTCTCCACAGTTCACCCTTCCTCTTAGCATGTGGGCTCTTATGGGCAGGACGCCTTCTTCTTCATGTACCTCCCCAGCACTATCCTTGCTTCCAGTGCTCCTTGTCTTCTAGTCATAGGGGGAGATGTACTAAACAGTGAAAAGAGTGAAGTGGAGAAGTTGCCCATGGCAACCAATCAGCTGCTCTGTATAATTTTATAGTATGCAAATTAAGTGTTACTTCAATGCTGATTGGTTGCCATGGGCAACTTCTCCACTGACTCACTTCTCCACTCTTTTCACTGCTTAGTACATCTCCCCCTGAGATGTGCTTGCCCTTCATTGGCCACCAGCTCATTGAGTGCTGGACTTCTCACCCATTGACTCACCTCCGCTAGCTTGTCAACATACAGTGAGATCACCAATACTTACCACTAGTTTGCATCCTACAGTTAATGCACCATTCATATGTTGTGTTTTATTGTTATTGTGTATAGAGTATGCCCTCTATGGCACTGTGGAACCTTTATGGAACTTTAAAATAAAGCAAATAAGAATATTTGTTTATTGAAAGTAACGAGATATGTGGCTGTAATGGATATACAAAAATTACATTTTAACCTAAAAGTAAATTAGTAATTTACTGGACATGTGATAAATTAATTGTTTGGTCCCATTGACATGAACCCAAGTTAGGTAACTGCCAGTCTATAGCAGTGGATTGGTAGTAAAAGTTATTATTTATTTATTTATTTATTTATTAACAGTTTCTTATATAGCACAGCATATTCCGTTGTGCTTTACAAATAGAACAGTAATAGAACAAAACTGGGTAAAAGCAGACAGACATAGAGGTAGGAAGGCCCTGCTCGCAAGCTTACAATCTATAGGGAAATAGGCGTTGATACACGAGGATAGATGCTATTTATTGCATAAAGGTCCACCAGATTGCTAGGTTCTTAATGGGTTGTATGATGTGATCACCCAGCAATGTTGGCCATGGGTCAGGAGGGTGTGAGAGTAAAGAAAAACAAGATATGTGATGTTATGTATACTGTACAGAGAGGATGTAATTAGATAGGGAAGCACTGAAGGTTATGTGGGTGGGTCTGGAATTTGGTAGGCTTGTCTGAAGAGGTGAGTTTTCAGGGAACGTGTAAAGGTTTGGAGACTAGAGATGAGTCTTATTGTGCGTGGGAGGGCATTCCACAGAGTGGGTGAAGCCCGGATAAAGTCCTGTAATTTTGAGTGTGAACAAGTAATGAGTGTGGATGAGAGACGCAGAACTTATGCAGAGCGGAGAGGTCGGGTAAGGAGATATTTTGAGGTAAGCAAAGAGATGTACGTTGGTGTAGTTTGGTTAATAGCCTTGTATGTAAGTAAAAGTATTTTATATTTAATACGGTTGAATACCGGTAACCAATGGAGGGACTGACAGAGGGATCTGCAGTCCCTCCAAAAGTAAACCAAGAACATATTTCAAGTATAAATCCTCCCCCAGTTTATGTTAGTAATAATACAAGAATCTACTGTACATAAAAAAGTATTAATACATCTCACAAACAAATGTAATTTTAGCCATATAAGGAATGTTCCTGAAGCCGCTACAAAATCTCAGTGGTATTCAAGGCATATTGTTATCCCTAATTCAGTGCAGTTTTCTCCAGTCCTGCTTGCATTGTTATATTTGTAGAATAGTAGCCTTAAACAGAAACGGGAGAATGGAAAACAAAAGATTGTATACAATATGTCCTAAATATTATAATGGCAATAAAAATAGGTTTGCATGGCAGATTTTTTTATATGGCAGAAATGATAGAGTGTCTCAAATGTCTATATATTCAAGTTGCAGTTGAAATGATGTTATGGTATAAAAGGTTCTGAATGTGCTTATAAATAACTGAAACATGTAGACAAGTTTTCTAAATCTGTTTCTGATGGCCATAAAAGTATATTCTATCTGAGCAAACCACTATTCGCCTCCTCATATACACAATGTAGATCGGGAGATGCAGCAGATTTGAGTAGTCACTAGAAATATAGGGGGTCATTCTGAGTTGAATAAGGAAAGGAGGCCCATAGCTAAAAGATGCTCAGCCCCCTAACAACACCAGCAGACCTAGGGGGTAATTCAGACCTGATCGTAGCAGCAAATTTGTTAGCAGTTGGGCAAAATCATGGTGGTCATTCCGAGTTGTTCGCTCGCTAGCAGTTTTTAGCAGCCGTGCAAACGCTATGCCGCCTCCCACTGGGAGTGTATTTTAGCTTAGCAGAAGTGCGAACGAAAGGATCGCAGAGCGGCTACAAAATAATTTTGTGCAGTTTCAGAGTAGCTTCAGACCTACTCAGCGCTTGCGATCACTTCAGACTATTCAGTTCCTGTTTTGACGTCACGAACACGCCCTGCATTCGCCCAGCCACGCCTGCGTTTTTCTTGGCACGCCTGCGTTTTTTCGAACAGTCTCTGAAAACAGTCAGTTGACACCCAGAAACGCCCTCTTCCTGTCAATCACTCTGCGGCCAGCAGTGCAACTGAAAAGCTTCGCTAGACCTTGTGTGAAACGACATAGTTCGTTGTAATAGTACGACGCGCGTGCGCATTGCGCTGCATACGCTTGCGCAGAAGTGCCGTTTTTTTGCCTGATCGCTGCGCAGCAAACGAAAGCAGCTAGCGATCAACTCGGAATGACCCTCCATGTGCACTGCAGATGTGGCAGATATAACATTTGCAGAGAGAGTTAGATTCGGGTGGGTTATTTTGTTTCTGTGCAGAGTAAATACTGGCTGCTTTATTTTTGCACTGCAATTTAGATTTCAGTTTGAACACACTCCACCCAAATCTAACTCTCTCTGCACATGTTATATCTGCCCCACCTGCAGTGCACATGGGGGGTGATTCCGAGTTGATCGCTAGCTGTCGTGTTCGCAGCGCAGCGATCAGGCTAAAAATCAGCATTTCTGCGCATGCATATAAGCCGCAATGCGCACGCGCATTGTATGGGTACAAAGCCCGTTGTGTTTGTGCACAGGTTGTAGCGAAGTTTTCAGTCGCACTGATGGCCACAAGAAGATTGACAGGAAGGGGGCGTTTCTGGGTGTCAACCGACCATTTTCAGGGAGTGTTTGCAGAAACGCAGGCGTGTCTGAAAAAACGCAGGCATGGCTGGGCGTTCACTGGGCGGGTGTATGACGTCAAATCCGGACACGAATAGGCTAAAGTGATCGCAAGCGCTGAGTAGGTTCAGAGCTACTCTGAAACTGCACAAACTGTTTTTGCAGAGCTGGGCTGCACATGCGTTCGCACTTCTGCTAAGCTACAATACACTCCCCAGTGGGCTGGGCATAGCGTTTGCACGGCTGCTAAAAACTGCTAGCGAGCGATCAACTCGGAATGACCCCCATTGAGTCTCATTGTACTGTTGCCTAATTTACACCTGACTGCAAGTCTGTTGCAGCACTCAGATTCCAGATTATCGCGACTCTGCAGCTGCGTAAGGTCCATTCTGTTGCTATCTCACTCGCACTTCTCCTCTTCTGCAGCCTGAAGCTCAGAATAAGCATAGCCAGCTTTAGGTGGTCTGAACACAGATTTACTTGTCATGCTGACAAGCCTCCGTGTGAATTCTGTAACTAAGCACGTAAAACCTACACATTAAATGGTTTATAATTTCATGGTAGCATTATTGCACTATATAGTAGTCCATAAACCTCAAAATAGAAATTTTTAGATATGAAACATGAGGGCAAGGTATAATGTCAACTGTTACTATATCTATCACTGTGCAGAACACTTTCCTGCTTACAGGAGAAAGGCTCTGTCCTCACACTGGCTAAGGAAGAAATGGCAGAATGTCCTTTCTTGGCCTTACATGTATGCTGTGTTACACTATAGGCTGGTACAGCCTTTATTGGTTTATTTAGCTTTTTATACAGTAACCCAAGTACAGATTTGCTGCTCAACAGACTAGCTGATGAACAAGTTATAGTGTCACAGGGCACCCATCAAGCGTGGGGGGGAGGTCCCTTCTCCCCAATGTTTTTCCATTAAGTTCCTGATACCATGCAACTTATTCTTCAAACTTGCTTGTTCCTTTGAAGCATTTGTGTTGGGAACAAGGAGACAAGGCTGACAGGCTTTGTGGACAATATTTTGACTGTATTGGGGAGCTGTCTAGGTACCAGGTCAATTTCAGTAAGCCTCTACTATGGCTTTGGTCGGGTTCTTTCTCAATATGGGGCAATCTCAATTTTGTGGGTACCTCACTCCATCCCATATTTCAATATCCAACTGTAAGATTTTGTCCCAGTGGTATCGCATCACTAAATTGATTGCTACTGTTGAAAGGGAGGACTTTGGTTGCAGTCATCAGTGCTTGTTGTACATGGCTATGTCACGCTCGGCGTAAGTTTGGGTTCCGACAACCGAGTTTTGGCTGAAGGGACAGCTACCTGTGAGGAGAGTAAATGAGGTGGCTGAATGTAATTCCTCCTCATGGGGTGAAGGCCAAACTAAGAGTTAATGTTGGCCGGAGGGCTAAAGAAAAGGAGGACTCCGTAGGAAGATAACTGTAGTTTTAATGAATAACAGGCTGTACACGAATATTGGAGACATTGACGAAACTGGAAGAATTAGAGTCTATTTTTTAATGTCTTGAAGAGTGAAGCTGAAGAACTCCGGTAAAGAAGAACTAAAGACTGTGATTAAAAGATGAGGCAGAAGAGCTTGGACTTTGAAGAAATGAAGACTGTGGTTTGTGATTGAAAGACAAGGCTGAAGAACTTGGACTTTGAAGAAATGAAGACTTGTGATTTGTGATTGAAAGAAGAGGCTGAAGAACTTGGACTTTGAAGAAATGAAGACTGGTTTGTGATTGAAAGACGAGGCTGAAGAACTTGGACTTTGAAGAAATTAAGACTGTGGTTTGTGATTGAAAGATGTCTGCGAGAACCACCATAGCACCTGGAGCTACTCTACGACCTGGGACCCCGTGAGCGCTTCCACGAATGGCGACAGACTTAGACAGCAGGACTGCAGCAGCATTTAGGTAACCGATAGATGAGAGCAACCAGGACCAGGGCACCAGAAGTAACCTAGGAGCACAGAGCTGGAGAACCTTTCACCAGGAGGTAACTTGAAGCACTGGCACTCTCCCTCTGAGCCATCCCCCTTTTGTAAGGGGAGAACACGCAGGATTGGCTGGACACAGAATGGGAACTTCATTGGTAATTCTCTGGTCTCCAACATGGCTGTCCCCACAAGAGACACACTCAGCTGTTAGCACATAGCTTTAGCCAGCTTCTATCTCTGACACACTATACTGTGTCACCACTAGAGGACCTTACCGCAGCGATCCCCACCGCAGCCCCCGGCTCTCCAGACCCCTGGCCCTCAGCAGCCACACATCCGTCCAGGAGGACCTGCCGCCGCAGACACGCCAACCAGCGGGACGGCAACCCCCGGTAAGGCTCCGGAGCCTGACAGGCTAAAGCCAATCTTTATCCCCTTCAGACATTAACCTTGCTCTTGATATGCAGAGATGCCTCCTCTATAGACACCATATTTAGCAAATTTGTGTGGGGTCGTAAGAAGTCCAGACTGGGTCCCATTAAGTAACAGACTCTAAATCCCATGGTGGCGATAATGTTCTGAATATGACTCCGTACAAGGCGGCACAGCTGTATTAGCTCTGACAGTGAATTAAAAATACAGAAATGTATGCTAATAAAACTCTTTAAAACAGGCCTTTCTGCCTGACATGTGGCTGACTGCATGTGTCCTTGTCCACAATTTTGAGGTCCTGCAGCATGTGGGTGAGAATCACCTTCTGAACTCCATGTGGAGGGTACAGCATATATTTGGATTTGAATCCTTATGTAGTACAAATTATACCAAAATGTTTTTGCAAAGCTTATCACTTTGGCTACTTATATTCCTTGTTTTATATGTTTGTAGGGAACGTTTTCAAGTGTAGCTGTATTTTGGGGCAGCCCAAGGTATGCATGCAGCCTCTTCAAAGGTATGGGTTGTGGATTGACAATTAAAGCAAAAGACCCAACCAACCCACTATAATTTGGCATCAAATTTTTGGCACCCCTGTCTCTAGGTAGAGTATGCTCTTAAGGTACAGTATTGCTGCTGCATCTTCCTGATGTTAAATTTAAAGTCCATCTGAAGGGAATACTGGATATCTCTATGGCTGTTGCAATCCGTTCCTTTTCATTCAATCAATGCATCTCTCAGAACTTTGTAGCTGGTGGCACACACCAAGAACTGGCCAGTCTGACGTGTCCGATTGTTCTATAACAACAAATGCACATTCATGAGACTTCTGGACCAAATGCATAGGATAAAATATCAGAGTTGCATGTGAACAAAATATACATTTTAAATATGTTAATTGCATAAAAAACATTTAAACATCTTAACTGAGGATCTTTAACATGCCTTTGAACAGTGTCAATGCCATCCATTTGCCAGTTTGCACATTTAATAAATTCTGTACTAGTCATTGCCAGACTGGGAGCATAAATCCTTCACGTACTTCAAGTATTTTTCATTCTTGGATCCTGAAACACAATTTTGAGGTGACATTTTTTTATTCCCAACAGACTAAGGGGGTTATTCAAATAAGGGGTATAATCAATTACCCCTTACAAATTTTCAGGCAAAAAAAAAAAAGGTCATTGGGTCTAATTCCGAGATGATTGCTGCAACGGCAGCGATCACACCCTGAAGCCCATTGTGTTGTGCACATGCACAGTGTCCGGGCCATTGCTGAGAAGGGCCGTTGCAGCTGCGCGGCGTCACACACAGCCGCTGCGTCCCAAAACATGGTGGGTAGCTGTCTGCCACCGCAGCTAGGCTGCATAGGCAGGGAACTACTCGCCAGGTGTGATGCTTTTGCACCCCTGCGGGGCGGATGGGGGGGGGGCTTGACATGCGGGACTAACTAGCCCTTTGGTGGGTGTCCCCCTGCATGTCGGAGATTGTGATCGTATATGTGCTATTTTTAGCACATCTACGATCAGCTCTGAATTGCCCCAATTATCGGGCAATACAATTGTAGCACATTTTTTTCATGCAAAAAAGTTCCCGGAGCTATGTGTTTTTGCAACCAAGATCCCGAAATGGGACCTTTATTTGGGAATTTTTTCTTTCCTGCCTCAGGCAAGTGAAGAAAAAAAATCCCAGATGACTTTTTGGGGCTATTTGGATAATGATATGAGGACACATCTGTATGTACTTGATTGGAACAATTCTACTATGCAACGGGCTGACCATTTGCATTGTCTTATACAAGTCCTACAATTCAGACAATGCAAGAAACTGCAACACAGCCTTTAAGATACAAGACCCTGATCTTGATGCACTTGGCTTGGGCTCCGTTTTGCTCGGAAGATCAAGAGCCACGATGGCAGACCAGGATACCTGTCCATAAATTGCAGTTCCTGCCAATGAGGACTCCGTGCCACCTATAGACAGGCCTTACACCATCACTGTGGGTGAGTACTTAGCAATGGTATTGTAAAGTACAGTGTAACGTCATGGTGCAGCTTTCTGACCTGCATCATTGTACTTTCCTTATAACAGACTGATAACTCAGCTAATGTATATGGGAAATTAGTCACAAGCATTGTGGGTAAGTGGAATTTTAGTATAACGATTTATTCTGGTCAAATAATGGGAAAGTGAACAGATTGTTATCACACACAGAATGCAGCAATTATTTGGGATAAGCAAATGTTCACTTATTGATTAGCAATGAACTAGTGACACCCCTGAGGCCTTATGCATTTTATACCTCAGTGACATAGTGAGACGTGCAAGATGGCAGCTGAGTACTCTCTATCATCCGGATGTGTTTTCCTAGGGAATAGGTGGAGTCAGTCTCAGGAATATGATGTCTTCTACAAATAATTGTGACCACTGTGTGTGTGTGTGTGTGTGTGTGTGTGTGTGTGTGTGTGTGTGTGTGTGTGTGTGTGTGTGTGTAGGCCGCAGGAGTTCCCGTAGTGTCCCTTTGTGTTTAGGTGACTTGTCAAGAAAGCTAAAGGAGCATTACTATAAATCCATGATTGTTACGAGTCTTCATTACGGCATATGGATTACAGTGTAATGCATAGAGAAGCTCTAATGTGACTATCAGGAGTAAAATACGCATTATGGTTTGTCTTCTGTAGATAATGAGACAATGCTTTTTCCAGCGAAGCCACCATCATACTTTGAGGCTTCGATAGACGTGGAAGACCCACCATCCTCCTATGCTTCTCTTTTTAGCAGCAGGTAGGACTGTGGACAGAGCAAATACCACTACCAGTGTTATAGCTATAAGTTACTGGACATAGTAGTGAAAAGACCTCAATCTTATACACGCCACATCCCATTGCCGTGCCATTGGGAAGAATACAGCCTTGGACCTCTCAGCAGTTTTTTGGGCTGCTATAGCTATATCTGGTCTTCTACCAACTTAGAGGTTTTTGTCATAGCAGAGAGAACACTCTAAGCAACACTTTGCTGTGGCCACAAGAATATATAAGTGCCCAGCAAAGCCCAGTTGTACACATGTAATTATGTGTCACTATCACTGTCTCACGTACGCCACTTGCACTGTGCATGCACTACACCTGGGTGAGGATAAAGCACAGGCAATGCAGTGCCATATGCATATCCATGGCATCACCACTTACAGCTACAGAGACAAAACCAGTCCACATTGGGGTGATCTCATGTAGTCAAAGCTCAGAGACGGCATGCTGATGGGACCGCGGGCTATGCAGAGTTGGAGGTAGGCATATATATATATTTATTTTGTTATGACGTATCTTCTAGACCTGATGACAGCCCTATTTTGCACCTGGAATAGGGCAGACATCAGTGCACCTTGATGATGATTAGTGTATGGGTAGGGGGCATGCACAAACTAACTGTACGTGTAGAGGGCGGGCACAGCACAGAATATGTACAGTTCTACATAGTGCATACCAGCATATAGATGCATGTTTTTGTGCATGTAATGCAGGAGTACATATACCGATTTCCATCTAACTCTGCACCAGGCCCCTGGTACTCGCTATTGTGCAATACCTGAGAATACATAGCCCTGCTTACTGACTTTACCAATCTGTTTGCATTATTTATTTCATTACAAAACATGGGTGTAAGAGCACACTCAGTGCAGCTAAACAAAGGCTAATGGAGGTAATACAGTGTTGATCGCAGCAGCAAATTTGTTAGAAGTTGGACAAAACAATGTGCACTGCAGGTGGGGCAGATGTAACATGTGCAGAGAGAGTTAGATTTGGGTGGGTTATTTTGTTTCTGTGCAGGGTAAATACTGGCTGCTTTATTTTTACACTGCAATTTAGATTTCAGTTTGAACACACCCCACCCAAATTTAACTCTCTCTGTGGCCATGTTATATCTGCCCCCCCCCCCCCCCCCCCCTCCCCTGCAGTGCACATGTTTTTGCCTAACTGCTAACAAATTTGCTGCTGCTGAATTAGGCCTTATGAGTGGATGCTTTGCCTATAGACCTGATCCTTGAGGAAAGTGTCGCTGGTATTCCAGCTGTCTCCGTCAGTAAAGTATGGTAATATCTTTACGGGACTGTGCATGTAACCCATTTCCCTCTGAGAAGGTAGATCTGGCTCTTGTGCAACTGCAGGACAGTCAGTTTCTCTGTACTTCCTGCACTGGAATATGGCTGTCGATCATAACTGTCTGGGTTTTATTTAGGAAAGGTGACTGACAACTTACTGCTTGCCTCTAACACTGAATGACAATCACTATCTGATTAGGATACACATCTCCCCACGCCTGTTACTGTGATTGAAAGAGATCCACTGAGGTATAAATGGTCAACACTATCATCAACTGCATTTACCGTCAGACGTAACAGTGATCTCATGGAAGTTTGATATGAGCACTATTGTCCATCACAGTTATTTTACTATATTTAGGGTATGTAATAGGCATTAGTCTATTCATAACTTATGACTCCTACAAGCACAGCCTCCCATTAGTGAAGTGCACATGAGCCTACTGCTCCCTGGCGTAACTAGGGGGCCGCAGCCACTGCGGTTTCTTGGAGGCGCAGGGCTGCGGGGGGCGCCGCCCTGAGCCTCCAAGTGACCGCAGTGACTGCGGGCCCCTAGTGCGGCTGTTTTGGGAAGGACACGGAGGGCACAGTGCACGCCTCTCCTGTGTGTCCCTCCTGGGTCTCTGGCGGCAGCGGCGTGTCTGTTAAATGAAGCGCCCATTCATGATCTCTGATTGGCTCACGAACCAGCACTTCATTTGACAGACACGCCGCTGCCGCCAGAGATGCAAGAGGGACACACAGGAGAGGCACGCACTGTGCCCTCCGTGTCCTTCCCAAAACAGCAGCGGGGGAGCCCGGGGGGGGGGGGGGGAGAGGGGGCACTGGGGGGCATGTTTGGCACTGGGGGTTTGTACCTGGCACTGGGGGGGGCATGTTTGGCACTGGGGGTTTGTACCTGGCACTGGGGGGGGGGGGGGCATGTTTGGCACTGGGGGTATATGTGTACCTGGCACTGGGGGGGCATATTTGGCACTGGGGGGTATATCTGTACCTGGCACTGGGGGGGGGGGGGCATGTTTGGCACTGGGGGTATATGTGTACCTGGCACTGGGGGGCATATTTGGCACTGGGGGGTATATGTGTACCAGGCACTGGGGGGGCATATTTGGCACTGGGGGTATGTGTGTAGCTGGCACTGGTGGGGCATATGGGGCACTGGGGGCATATGTGTATCTGGCACTGTGGGGGAATATCTGGCACTAGGGGCATATGTGGCACAGGGAGCACATGCCTAGCAACAAGCATTACCCGCTGGTTACAAGCACAACACCCAGCTCATTAAATCCCTGGCAACAAGCATTACCCCCTAGCAATGAGCATGACACCCAGTGCATGAAATCCCTGGCAAAGAATATTACCCCCTGGCAACAAGCTTGAAACCCAACACATGATACCTCTGGCAACAAGCATAACACCTACCGCATGAAACCCCTGGCAATGAGCATGACAGCCCCTTTTAGAGGTGTTGTTTTTTTTGAGATCTGGATTGAGGATTCCGAATACTGTGGTCCGGTACCCGATGCGGGTGTTGTTTATATGATGCAGTCCCGTTCTATCTATCCCTACTGACCCTACCTTGCAAGGCGCTGGCTGCGGCTTGCTTCCGGTTTTCAGACCTGGTCTCCTCGCCGCTTGCTAGCGGTGTCCGTGCAGGTTGTATCGCCGGGCGGTCAGTGATGACGTGTACCTGCACCTCCGATCTCTGTCTCTCTCTCTCCAACGCGTTTCGGGGTGTAACCCCTTTCTCAAGGATGAGGGAGTGTGATTTCCTTTTCCTTTTTATTTGTTAATTTTTCAAAAAAAAACTACAAAAAACTTTATTGTTCATTTTGTTAAAAACCGGAAGTAATCATCCCGGAAGTTATGTGTTTGGCGGCAACCATGTGCCAATTTCATTCTGTTAAAAAATTATGCTTTAAGGTATGGCGGTTTTATCAATAATTAAAAGTAATAGTAAAATAGATAAAAGTAAATTAAAATTTAGTTTGTATGAATTAATTTATGGAATTATTAATTTTTTAAAAATGCATTTATGTCTATCTCTACGTTAAGACCAGAGGGTTGTAATGTTTGCATGAAGTAAATCCATTTAGTTTCTTTTCTTCTAAGCTCCAGACATAGGTTTCCTCCTCTCCAATTTTTTTGCACTTTTTGTATACCCATGAATTTTAAGCTTGATGGTTCTTGTTGATGATGGTCCTTATAGTGTTTAGATACACTATGTGTCTCCAAGCCTCTTCGTATGTTGTAAATATGTTCCGAAATTCTGATTTTTAATTTTCTTTTTGTTTGTCCGATATACTGATATCCGCAAGGACATTCCAGGAGATAAATGACTCCTTCTGTGTCACACGTGATTCTTTCTCTGATTTTATATGATTTTCCTGTGATTTTTGATTTGAAATCTGTTATTGGTTGAATGGAGTTTTTATTTGTCGTTTTACAAGCTTTGCAATTCAAGCAGAAAAAATTGCCGTTACGTTCATTACGATCCATTCCTTCTTCATGTAAATGGCTTCGTACTAAGTTTTGTTTTAGGTTCTTCGCCTTTTTGTATATTATTTGTGGTTTTGATTTAATGTACGGGGTCAATTGTTTATCCAAAAATAAAATATGCCAATGTTTCTGTAGAATATCTTCTAGATGATGAAATTGGCTATTGTATTGGGTGATAAATGCTGTGTTGTAGTTGTTGTTGACAGTTTTGTGATTATATTGAATCATACTTTTTCTGTCAATAGTCTTTATTTTTTCTATCTCTTTGTTTAATGTTATTTCATCATAGCCTTTCTTTATGAATTGTTCTTTCATATTTGTACATTGTTGGTGGAACGTGTCTTCTTGTGTACAATTTCGTTTGAGGCGTCTAAATTGGCCTCCTGGGATGTTTTGGAGCCAATTCTTGTGATGATTACTGGAACGATTCAGCATGTTGTTACCGCTGACTTCTTTTGTATGATTCCTTGTATGTAATTGGTTATCCAGTACAAAGATTTCCAGATCTAAGTACACCACCATTTGTTTACTGATTGTAAACGTGAATTCTAGTCCATAATTATTGTTGTTTATGTATCGCAGAAAATTTGTAAGTGTTTGTGTTGATCCTTTCCAGACAATTAGTAAGTCGTCTATATATCTTTTCCAAAGGATTAGATGTTCTTTGAAGGGGTTGCTGTTCCAAATTTTCTCTTCTTCCCACCTAGCTACAAATAGATTTGCGTAGCTAGGCGCGAAAGAAGAACCCATCGCGGTTCCTTTCACCTGATTGTAAAAGACTTCATGATCCCAAAAGTAGTTTCTGTTGAGTATGTATTGTATACACTCAATAAGAAAATTTATCTGTGCGTTGGGTATTTTTGTACTGGTTGAAAGAAAAAATCTGCTCGCTTCACATCCCAGATCATGGTTAATGCATGTGTAGAGCGATCTTACGTCACAAGTACATAGGATGTATTCCTCTTGCCATTCAAAGGTATCAATTATCTGTAAGATATGTGGAGTGTCTTTGAGATAACTTTTCTGTTGTTGGACTATGTCCTTCAGGAAAGTGTCAACATATTGAGAAAGGTTTGATGAAAGTGATCCTATCCCCGATACTATGGGACGACCAGGGGGATTGGTCAAGTTTTTATGAAGTTTGGGGAGTTGATAGAAGGTGGGAATTCTAGGATGTTCGATATATATGAATTCCTTTTCTTTTTCTGTCAAAATTCCTATGTCTCTACCTTCTTCCAAAAGTTCCAAAAGTTCTTTTTGGTATAATTCTGTTGGATCTCCTTTTAAAGTCTTGTAGGTATTCGTATCAGATAGTATATTGAGAACTTCTTGTTGGTATTTCTCTTTTTCCATTATTACTAAACCTCCACCCTTATCGGCGGGCTTCAAGACTATAGATGTATCTTCCTTCAGCTCTTGTAGGGCGTCTCTCTCTTCTTTTGTCAGGTTGTATCTTTTCTTTGTGGTTTTGGAAATGTTCGCAATGTCTTTCTCAACAAGCCGTTGAAAGGTCTCTATATGAGGACCCTTTACATGTGCAGGGAAGAATGTTGATGTTGGTTTTAATTGACTGTGTAAAAATTCTGATGATTGTTCATTCGGAAAGGGTTCTGTAGATTTTTCTGAGAAAAACTTTCTAATACATAATTTGCGTATGAATTTATGGACATCTATGTATATGTCAAAACTATTTGCGTTTGAATGTGGTGAGAACTTGAGTCCTTTCTTTAATAGTGATATATGATGCACCGACAATTCCTTCTTGCTTAGGTTGTAGATCCCTTCATCCTCCAAATTAGATGTTCTTTCTATTGTTAGTTTCTTTTTGTGTATCTTTTTTCCACCCCTGACCCCCCTTCTCCTGATGAGAGGGCCTGTCGTTTTGTTTTTGGTTCTACTGATGTCTGTTTCCATATTGGAGGTTGTGGTCCCTCCATCAACTCCCCTAAAAAATGTTGTTCCTGTTCTTGATCTTCTTCATCTTCTTCCTCTTGTCTAAGTGTTCTCTTCTTTGATATATTGGCTAATTTGTTCTCTTCCACATTCTTCATAAGAGCTTGATATTCCAGTCTTTCCTCTTTCTTGGCTTCTTCTCGACCTTTATTGAAAGATTTTAATTCCGTCGTAGAATATTCTTTACGGTCATAGTGAAAATTTCTAGGATTGTATGGAAGATATTCTTTTTTCTGATATGGTATTCGTGGTCTTTCTTTTATTAGGGTTTTATTTGTTGTGTTTCCTTGATATGTTTTTTTTGGTGGTCTATAGGGAGTATGGTTCTTTTGTTGTGGACGTGTTTGTGAAGAATCTCGTTTGCTCTGTTTTGTAGTTGTTGTATATGGATTGGAGGTTCTTCTGTCATTCTTCGTATATTGTGGGTTTTCTTGATAGTCCCTGTAGAATTTCCTCTGTTTTTGTTGAATTATGTCTTCCTCTAATTTTTCCATTTTCACATTAGTCATTTTCATTAAATTAATATAATCTGGCATGTTCTTCAATGGTTCAAACTTATTCTCAGTTGTTTTTATTTTTTCACTCAATAATTCAAGAGATTTTTTTCTTTCCTCTATAATTAGGGTCATTAAGGCATTTGAACAACTATCTAGAACGGTGTTCCATTTCGAAAAAAAGTTGTTTGAATCTATTGGGTCAAATGTAGGATTTTTTTGTATCCGTAGACCCCTAGGAATAAAGCCTTTTTCCAAGTATTTGGTGAGGGTCGTAACCTCCCACCAATATTTAATTTCTTGCTGATAGTCTTTTTCTAATTTTAAAAACTGTGTGCAAAACCCTTCCTCTTGGTCATTTTGTTCTGGAGGTGGTTTATCTATTGTGAAAATATCTGTTATATTTAATCTGCTGGGGTGTGTTATATGACTAGTCATAGCTGCAGTAATTTAGAATAACAATGATTTAAATATATGAGTTACTGCGCTTATGTGTGATAGCTGCTCCGTATAATATGAACAAATATGGGTTAGAAAAAAGAGCGCTTGTTAAGTGTAGTACCGCACATACCTGTAAAAAAAAAAAAAAAAAAAAAAAAAAAAATTTTTTGAGTTAGTAAGTAATGTTTACAGCCCCTTTTAGAGGTGTTGTTTTTTTTGAGATCTGGATTGAGGATTCCGAATACTGTGGTCCGGTACCCGATGCGGGTGTTGTTTATATGATGCAGTCCCGTTCTATCTATCCCTACTGACCCTACCTTGCAAGGCGCTGGCTGCGGCTTGCTTCCGGTTTTCAGACCTGGTCTCCTCGCCGCTTGCTAGCGGTGTCCGTGCAGGTTGTATCGCCGGGCGGTCAGTGATGACGTGTACCTGCACCTCCGATCTCTGTCTCTCTCTCTCCAACGCGTTTCGGGGTGTAACCCCTTTCTCAAGGATGAGGGAGTGTGATTTCCTTTTCCTTTTTATTTGTTAATTTTTCAAAAAAAACTACAAAAAACTTTATTGTTCATTTTGTTAAAAACCGGAAGTAATCATCCCGGAAGTTATGTGTTTGGCGGCAACCATGTGCCAATTTCATTCTGTTAAAAAATTATGCTTTAAGGTATGGCGGTTTTATCAATAATTAAAAGTAATAGTAAAATAGATAAAAGTAAATTAAAATTTAGTTTGTATGAATTAATTTATGGAATTATTAATTTTTTAAAAATGCATTTATGTCTATCTCTACGTTAAGACCAGAGGGTTGTAATGTTTGCATGAAGTAAATCCATTTAGTTTCTTTTCTTCTAAGCTCCAGACATAGGTTTCCTCCTCTCCAATTTTTTTGCACTTTTTGTATACCCATGAATTTTAAGCTTGATGGTTCTTGTTGATGATGGTCCTTATAGTGTTTAGATACACTATGTGTCTCCAAGCCTCTTCGTATGTTGTAAATATGTTCCGAAATTCTGATTTTTAATTTTCTTTTTGTTTGTCCGATATACTGATATCCGCAAGGACATTCCAGGAGATAAATGACTCCTTCTGTGTCACACGTGATTCTTTCTCTGATTTTATATGATTTTCCTGTGATTTTTGATTTGAAATCTGTTATTGGTTGAATGGAGTTTTTATTTGTCGTTTTACAAGCTTTGCAATTCAAGCAGAAAAAATTGCCGTTACGTTCATTACGATCCATTCCTTCTTCATGTAAATGGCTTCGTACTAAGTTTTGTTTTAGGTTCTTCGCCTTTTTGTATATTGTTCCACCAACAATGTACAAATATGAAAGAACAATTCATAAAGAAAGGCTATGATGAAATAACATTAAACAAAGAGATAGAAAAAATAAAGACTATTGACAGAAAAAGTATGATTCAATATAATCACAAAACTGTCAACAACAACTACAACACAGCATTTATCACCCAATACAATAGCCAATTTCATCATCTAGAAGATATTCTACAGAAACATTGGCATATTTTATTTTTGGATAAACAATTGACCCCGTACATTAAATCAAAACCACAAATAATATACAAAAAGGCGAAGAACCTAAAACAAAACTTAGTACGAAGCCATTTACATGAAGAAGGAATGGATCGTAATGAACGTAACGGCAATTTTTTCTGCTTGAATTGCAAAGCTTGTAAAACGACAAATAAAAACTCCATTCAACCAATAACAGATTTCAAATCAAAAATCACAGGAAAATCATATAAAATCAGAGAAAGAATCACGTGTGACACAGAAGGAGTCATTTATCTCCTGGAATGTCCTTGCGGATATCAGTATATCGGACAAACAAAAAGAAAATTAAAAATCAGAATTTCGGAACATATTTACAACATACGAAGAGGCTTGGAGACACATAGTGTATCTAAACACTATAAGGACCATCATCAACAAGAACCATCAAGCTTAAAATTCATGGGTATACAAAAAGTGCAAAAAAATTGGAGAGGAGGAAACCTATGTCTGGAGCTTAGAAGAAAAGAAACTAAATGGATTTACTTCATGCAAACATTACAACCCTCTGGTCTTAACGTAGAGATAGACCATAAATGCATTTTTAAAAAATTAATAATTCCATAAATTAATTCATACAAACTAAATTTTAATTTACTTTTATCTATTTTACTATTACTTTTAATTATTGATAAAACCGCCATACCTTAAAGCATAATTTTTTAACAGAATGAAATTGGCACATGGTTGCCGCCAAACACATAACTTCCGGGATGATTACTTCCGGTTTTTAACAAAATGAACAATAAAGTTTTTTGTAGTTTTTTTTTGAAAAATTAACAAATAAAAAGGAAAAGGAAATCACACTCCCTCATCCTTGAGAAAGGGGTTACACCCCGAAACGCGTTGGAGAGAGAGAGACAGAGATCGGAGGTGCAGGTACACGTCATCACTGACCGCCCGGCGATACAACCTGCACGGACACCGCTAGCAAGCGGCGAGGAGACCAGGTCTGAAAACCGGAAGCAAGCCGCAGCCAGCGCCTTGCAAGGTAGGGTCAGTAGGGATAGATAGAACGGGACTGCATCATATAAACAACACCCGCATCGGGGTACCGGACCACAGTATTCGGAATCCTCATCCAGATCTCAAAAAAAACAACACCTCTAAAAGGGGCTGTAAACATTACTTACTAACTCAAAAAATTTTTTTTTTTTTTTTTTTTTTTTTTTTTACAGGTATGTGCGGTACTACACTTAACAAGCGCTCTTTTTTCTAACCCATATTTGTTCATATTATACGGAGCAGCTATCACACATAAGCGCAGTAACTCATATATTTAAATCATTGTTATTCTAAATTACTGCAGCTATGACTAGTCATATAACACACCCCAGCAGATTAAATATAACAGATATTTTCACAATAGATAAACCACCTCCAGAACAAAATGACCAAGAGGAAGGGTTTTGCACACAGTTTTTAAAATTAGAAAAAGACTATCAGCAAGAAATTAAATATTGGTGGGAGGGTTACGACCCTCACCAAATACTTGGAAAAAGGCTTTATTCCTAGGGGTCTACGGATACAAAAAAATCCTACATTTGACCCAATAGATTCAAACAACTTTTTTTCGAAATGGAACACCGTTCTAGATAGTTGTTCAAATGCCTTAATGACCCTAATTATAGAGGAAAGAAAAAAATCTCTTGAATTATTGAGTGAAAAAATAAAAACAACTGAGAATAAGTTTGAACCATTGAAGAACATGCCAGATTATATTAATTTAATGAAAATGACTAATGTGAAAATGGAAAAATTAGAGGAAGACATAATTCAACAAAAACAGAGGAAATTCTACAGGGACTATCAAGAAAACCCACAATATACGAAGAATGACAGAAGAACCTCCAATCCATATACAACAACTACAAAACAGAGCAAACGAGATTCTTCACAAACACGTCCACAACAAAAGAACCATACTCCCTATAGACCACCAAAAAAACATATCAAGGAAACACAACAAATAAAACCCTAATAAAAGAAAGACCACGAATACCATATCAGAAAAAAGAATATCTTCCATACAATCCTAGAAATTTTCACTATGACCGTAAAGAATATTCTACGACGGAATTAAAATCTTTCAATAAAGGTCGAGAAGAAGCCAAGAAAGAGGAAAGACTGGAATATCAAGCTCTTATGAAGAATGTGGAAGAGAACAAATTAGCCAATATATCAAAGAAGAGAACACTTAGACAAGAGGAAGAAGATGAAGAAGATCAAGAACAGGAACAACATTTTTTAGGGAGTTGATGGAGGGACCACAACCTCCAATATGGAAACAGACATCAGTAGAACCAAAAACAAAACGACAGGCCTCTCATCAGGAGAAGGGGGGTCAGGGGGTGGAAAAAAGATACACAAAAAGAAACTAACAATAGAAAGAACATCTAATTTGGAGGATGAAGGGATCTACAACCTAAGCAAGAAGGAATTGTCGGTGCATCATATATCACTATTAAAGAAAGGACTCAAGTTCTCACCACATTCAAACGCAAATAGTTTTGACATATACATAGATGTCCATAAATTCATACGCAAATTATGTATTAGAAAGTTTTTCTCAGAAAAATCTACAGAACCCTTTCCGAATGAACAATCATCAGAATTTTTACACAGTCAATTAAAACCAACATCAACATTCTTCCCTGCACATGTAAAGGGTCCTCATATAGAGACCTTTCAACGGCTTGTTGAGAAAGACATTGCGAACATTTCCAAAACACAAAGAAAAGATACAACCTGACAAAAGAAGAGAGAGACGCCCTACAAGAGCTGAAGGAAGATACATCTATAGTCTTGAAGCCCGCCGATAAGGGTGGAGGTTTAGTAATAATGGAAAAGAGAAATACCAACAAGAAGTTCTCAATATACTATCTGATACGAATACCTACAAGACTTTAAAAGGAGATCCAACAGAATTATACCAAAAAGAACTTTTGGAACTTTTGGAAGAAGGTAGAGACATAGGAATTTTGACAGAAAAAGAAAAGGAATTCATATATATCGAACATCCTAGAATTCCCACCTTCTATCAACTCCCCAAACTTCATAAAAACTTGACCAATCCCCCTGGTCGTCCCATAGTATCGGGGATAGGATCACTTTCATCAAACCTTTCTCAATATGTTGACACTTTCCTGAAGGACATAGTCCAACAACAGAAAAGTTATCTCAAAGACACTCCACATATCTTACAGATAATTGATACCTTTGAATGGCAAGAGGAATACATCCTATGTACTTGTGACGTAAGATCGCTCTACACATGCATTAACCATGATCTGGGATGTGAAGCGAGCAGATTTTTTCTTTCAAACCAGTACAAAATACCCAACGCACAGATAAATTTTCTTATTGAGTGTATACAATACATACTCAACAGAAACTACTTTTGGGATCATGAAGTCTTTTACAATCAGGTGAAAGGAACCGCGATGGGTTCTTCTTTCGCGCCTAGCTACGCAAATCTATTTGTAGCTAGGTGGGAAGAAGAGAAAATTTGGAACAGCAACCCCTTCAAAGAACATCTAATCCTTTGGAAAAGATATATAGACGACTTACTAATTGTCTGGAAAGGATCAACACAAACACTTACAAATTTTCTGCGATACATAAACAACAATAATTATGGACTAGAATTCACGTTTACAATCAGTAAACAAATGGTGGTGTACTTAGATCTGGAAATCTTTGTACTGGATAACCAATTACATACAAGGAATCATACAAAAGAAGTCAGCGGTAACAACATGCTGAATCGTTCCAGTAATCATCACAAGAATTGGCTCCAAAACATCCCAGGAGGCCAATTTAGACGCCTCAAACGAAATTGTACACAAGAAGACACGTTCCACCAACAATGTACAAATATGAAAGAACAATTCATAAAGAAAGGCTATGATGAAATAACATTAAACAAAGAGATAGAAAAAATAAAGACTATTGACAGAAAAAGTATGATTCAATATAATCACAAAACTGTCAACAACAACTACAACACAGCATTTATCACCCAATACAATAGCCAATTTCATCATCTAGAAGATATTCTACAGAAACATTGGCATATTTTATTTTTGGATAAACAATTGACCCCGTACATTAAATCAAAACCACAAATAATATACAAAAAGGCGAAGAACC